>NC_056730.1:1126850978-1126985978 GCF_019279795.1 Protopterus annectens | reverse complement strand
AACAAAGGTATGGCATCCAAGTACAAGGAAATCATTGTTGCACTGTATTCGGCATTCATCAGACCTATTATTGAGTACAATGTCCCCTTTGGTATGTACCTAACCAGGCATATCCAACAATTGGAACAGCCACAGAGGTTCCTCACTAAAAGAACACAGGGCGTAAGTAACATGTCCTATGCAGACTGCCTCAAGGTCCTATCCCTGCATTCAGTCTCCTACAGGCTTTTGAGGGAGAGCTATGTCTGGCATATAGGGCATTGTCAGACCCCACTCTGATGGACCTCCTGCATATCCACAAAACAAACAGCACCAGAATTACCTGTTTTTAAAGACTTAAACCTTGCCTGTGATACAAACAGGTCCTGTTGGAGAGAGAGGTATGTATCCTAGAGACTTCCGCGTCTATGGAACAGGCTCCCCATCCAAGTGAAGCAGGGTTCCTTCCTAATCCAATTCAAGCGCAACATGGACAACTGGATGGCAAACCAGAAATTCATCCCTAGTTTGGCACCTATGTCTCTAATGGACACAGGCAACCTATAAATGGTTTATCTCCCATATCCCTACTTACACTTATCAAGGGTATCAAAACTTGTCAGATATTTGAGATGCATGGCTAGCCTTAAAAAGGCCCTTGTGGTCGTTAGCCTAGTAAAAACCTATGAACCTATATATATATATATATATATATATATATATATATATATATATATATATATACACACACACACACACACACACATATATATATATATATATATATATATATATATATATATATATATATATATATATCAACAGCAAAACCCTGTGGCAGAAGACGGCAGTAGTAATCCAAACAGCTTCAGTAAAATCCAAAAATTTTAATGTAAGCGCTTTCGTAATGTTACACATTACTTCATCAGATAATCATAACAGCCCCAGCATTAACTTGTATACTAAATAATTACTACAATTTACCAATCCCAACTCACTAAATTCCCTCCAAAACATTCAGTTAATTAGACCAACAGACATCTCAGGGAAAGAATTGGGGATCCTTTATATTGCTATAAGAGGGGGCATAATTATAGTGCAATAGCAAAGCAGACTTTAAATGAGGGGGAGCCACACACTTTTATTTTAGGTGTTGCATGTGCAGATGGAGAACAAGAGACTGGGTGATGTAGTAAATGACACCGAAAATGTTGAGCTTCAGTGGATCTTGAGATTAGGGGCATATCGGGGGTCTGGCCTGAATGATTGTGTCCTTTGAAACCTGTTTTAAAAGCTAGGAAATTAAGGAAATGATATTAATGGGTTCAGTATGTTTTTTAAAATAGTGTATGTTTGTTTAATTTATGTATTCATGGTTTACTGAATGAAGCTGGTTGCTATAGGAATGTTACCTGCAAGCAGTATTTTGTAACCACTGTTTTTTAATTGGATTATAATTAATTGGATATTTTGGAGGGAATTTACTGAGTTGGGATTGGTAAATTGTAGTAATTATTTAGTATACAAGTTAATGTTGGGGCTGTTATGACTGTCTGATGAAGTAATGTGTAACATTACGAAAGCGCTTACATAAAACATTTTCGGATTTTACTGAAGCTGTTTGGATTACTACTGTTGCCTACTGCCACAGGGTTTGTTGGATTATTGGACTTGCTCTCTGTTCCACTGGATTTTTCTTTATATATACATATATATATATATATATATATATATATATATATATATATATATATATATATATATATATATCTACAGACACACACACACACACACACACACACATATATATATATATATATATATATATATGAATATATATGTGCATGTATATATATATATATATATATATGTGTGTGTGTGTGTGTGTGTGTGTGTGTGTGTACATATGTGTATATACGTGTGTGCGTGTGTGTGATATATATATATGCGCGTGTATATGTATATATGGTTCATAGGAGGTTAAGAGGCTATTGGCCCTAGCGCCTTTATAAGCCTAGCCATGTTACACCCTTGTTCCCTTATTGATTAAGTTGTGTAGTCTATATCTGCAGTGCAAGTCTATGATCAGCACTAACTGCCCATATTTAAGAGGGACATCGGTTACATCCCCAGGGTAAATTTACGGTATCCCATCCAGTTGTCTAAGTTACTCTTAAATAGGGTCATTGAGGAGCTCTGTTTTACGTGAAGTGGGAGTTTGTTCCAGAGGAGTGGCAATCTCTAAGAGACATATTTGTCACTCCAGCACATCCTGTTAATATCGCAGGCTTGGTTAGGAAACGTAGAGCGAGTGAATCTTGCCCCATTTGACTTGTGGATGTGCAGCATTTCCATTAGGGCAGGGTCAGAGACTGTTCTATAAGCCAGGCACAACTCGCCTAGTAGAAGCCTATATGATACAGAGTACATTGACACGTCCATTAGTCTGTCCATTTAGGTCATGTGTTGAAGGCCCTAAATTTTCTTGGTGAGAAGCCTCTGAGGTCTCGCCAGCTGCTGCAGGTGTCTGGTGAGGTACATACAGAAGGGAGCACTGTACTGTATTAGTGGTCTGATGAGGGATGAGTACAGGAGAGTTATAACATCCTTAGCTCTGGATGTGATGCTCTTACTTATGAGATGAGAACATAGAAGGACTTCCTTACCACTGTGGACACATGGTGATCGAAGTTAAGGTAGCTATCAACCTGTGTTCCCCAATCTCTCACCACATGGTTTGAGCTATGGGGGATACTGTTTATATTGTAATTTGCAGGGACTTCCCCCTTTGCCGAAAGGGATGATAACACATTTTTGTGTGTTTAGTTTAAGTCCGTGGCTTTGGCACCAATCATTTGTCTGTGTAAGCCCTTTTTGTAGTATGTCAGCATCATTGGGGAACTCCATGATTGTACCCAGTTTGCAGTCATTGGCGAACTTGGTAAGCCACAGCCTATTTATTTTTGACTGGACTTCTGAGAAACAGATTTCAAACAGTATGGGGAAGAAGCACAGATCCTTGTGGTACACCACTGGTAATGGGTGGAATCCCTAACTTTGAAAGTAGGCTTTCTGTCGGTGAGACAGTTGGCTACCCATCTAATGACATACGGGTTATTTCTCAGCTTGGTGAGTTTCTCAATGATGTCTGAGTGGGAGACTGTGTCAAAAGCCGTGGCTAAGTCAAGATAGGCTGTATGTGCTGTTTTGCCTTCTTCTAGGGCGTTGTTGACCTTCTCAAAGAAATCCACCAGGTTTCATAAGCATGATCTCCTAATGAAGCCAAATTGGATCAGGTCAAGAGTTTGAAGGTCACCTATGTCTTTGTTGATAAGGTCCATGATGATTCTCTCCATGGCTTTGCAGATAACACTGGTTAGGCTTATGGGTCTATAGTTCACAGGGTCAATTGATAGACTCCCTTTGTGCAAGGGGATTACTGTTGCTGTTCTCGACTCTGCTGGGACAAAGCTAGTATTTAGACTGTGGTTGAACATAATGGCAAGTGGTTCCACTAGGTCCTGTTTTAGACCATTTAATAGGCAGCCTGGGATGTTATCCAGTCCCATACAGGCTGTGTTTTTGGCCAAGATGAGTGTGGTTATGACCTGCTCTTTAGAGATACTTGGTATAGGACTTGTGACAGGTTTGCTTTCCGGTATATTTGGTGGGGACAGGGGAATGAAGTCTGCACCACATATGTCTGCTAGCAAGTTGGCGATGCCCTCAATGTCAGTATGAATGGTAAGAATACCTTCTGATTATCCTTAGCTAGGGATGCTAGTTTAGCTTCATAATTGGCTTTAGAGGACTTTACAAGATATCTAATTTGCTTGTCCAAGCTGTGGAGGGTGTCCTTCCCCTGCTGAGACTGTTCCCTCTTGTTCTTAGACATCAGCTTCTTCCTCTTTTTGTATAACCTATTTATACTTGATGTCCACCAGTGTGGCTTGTTTTTTTGTGCGGACCTTGTTTTGATCTGTTCAGGTACAGCAGAGTCTATACATTTGTATAGGTGCTTATACAGGACATTGGTGTCATTGTTGACAATGGTAGCAGAGGAGGCTATAGTTCACTTTGTAGAAATTTTTCATCCTTTTTGCTCTTAGAGGGGGGTCAGATATGATCACTACTTTGAACAAGAATGATTTATCAGACCTTACCAAGGACAACACACAGTGAGTAGTGCAGAGACCCCTTCTCTTGGTGAGTACTAAGTCTAGGACATTCGATCCCCTTGTCGGGGTGCAGACTATCTGTTCCCGAGCATTTGTATTAACAAAGACCAGGAACCTTAGGGCAAGTGTGTTTGTGCTCACATATGACTCTCAGTAAATGGAAGGATACTTGAAATCACACATGACCAAGGTGCTTCGCTGTATTGTGAGTGATTTATATAAGTCCAGGTAGACAGAGTGGTTCTCATGGTTCATGGTGGGGGACCTACAGCTATCAATGATATGGAAGGGGGCTTTACCTTCTGTTAGTTGGACTTGCAGTAGCTGTAGGGAGTTATACTCTTTGAACAGTCTTGAGGTGTATTTGTCTAATGAAGATGGATACACTTCTGCCTTTGGTTCTTTTATGCTCGTTTTGAGGTCTGAATGTGTGGAAGGCACTGTAGCCTTGCATGACCAGGGTGCTGTCTGCAGCCTTGAATCATGTCTCTCTGACTGCACAGGCTTCGGCATCTTCCAAAGTAATGAGTGCTTCCAGTGAGTGCAGTTTACAATTTACACTCCCAGCATTAAGCAGCATAACTTTGAATTTGTCTCTAGTGGATTTTTTTGCATGAGAAATGCCTAAAAAGGGATTATGGGTGAGGCAAGTACCTTTGCCAGTAACAGAAAGCCAAGAGGCGACAAGTGAAGACCATCTCTGGCAAAGCTGCGTGGTCTGTTGACCATATCTTCCCAGGCTGACAGATACTGAATCCTTCTGGATTGACACCAGAAGCTAAGCCAATTGTTGAAGTCAATCATTTTTTGATTATACTGAGGCATCATCCTGGGTGAAGATAGAACGCTACTTAGGGCTAGGGACATACTTGCCTGGGACACAATCTGAGAGCTCAGTCATGTCTCTCTTCATACAGTCCAGTGAGGTACATGTGAATTCATTCACTCCAACATGGACTATGACAAAGTCATAACGGTACTTGATGTTGAGACACCTGAGTGCATGCGTGACCTGACAGATCCTGGCACCTGAAAGGCAGCTGACCATGACATTCTCCTTGTCCAGCCTGGTGAGGGGAACATTTGTGTGTCTCACTATGGGTTTGCCTATGACCAAGACATTTGGTTTTGAGGTGTTTTGCCTTACGGGCTTATTGGCTGATACACTTTTGTCTGTATTATCATGTGTATTGGATTCTGTTGTGTCTGCAGTGTGTGTGCAGTAGGTTTGCGCTTGGGAAGTCTCTCATCTTTAGGTAGGCTTCTAGTGAGTAACTCCACATATGTGGGTTTAGGTATTGTGAGCTTGTTATGTGCAAGAGGTGAAGTGTGTGTGCTGACAACCTGTTTAATATCTGGTTTGTTGTTATGTGAGAGAATTGATTCCAAATTCATAGAATAGATACATCTGTCACATGATGCATTTGTTTGATTTAGGAGTAATTGGCTGTCTGTATATATGAGCCAAAAGCTACATTATCTCAGGATGCCCATGTCAATCAGGCTGGCTGGAGAAATGGCGGGAAAATGTCTGTCCATTATGACAGGTATATACTGCAGTAACTAGTGGGCTAGATGGACCAGGTTTTGCTGTAAGACTAAAAAAAAAAAAAAAGAAAAGCGGCTTTTCTATGGAGGGCCAGGGGAAGAAGCCTTTGTCAGTGCTTCATAATAGGCACAACTGAGTTGCTCGCATGGCAGCAGTGCAATCTCTGAGCAGCTCTGGTAAACTGAGTGTAAACCCATGTAAACACAAGGCTTAAATACAAGTAAAGTTAAATGATTTTAAACAAAGTAACCTAAGCCCAAGACTGAGCCTTATTCCAGCAATCCCAAACTCAGATGGGTACTTGGCTGCACACTTCTGCCACAAGGGTGCGGGGGGGGGGGCCTTATAATGCAAGATGGCTGGTTTTTAGTGCTCAAATGATACCAGTCTAGATTCAGCAAGCCTGAATCTAGCCTATGCTATAAAATGCAAAAGTCCTAGAAATTCAAAGTGCAGAAAATTGTAGTCACAACAGCAAAAAACAGTTGAAATCAAGCAGCAATTCAGTAGATTACTTCCCACAGGAGTGTAGACCACAAACATTCCTAGTATGAAATAACTGTCCTGGAACCAAAGTGCTTAAACCAGAACAAAGACACTTACAATACCAGACACAATAAGTCTTCAACAGCAATTCCCAGCTTAGAAAGGTGTAGGCTACACTCTCCTACCACAAGGGTCTAGACCACAAACATTCCTAATGTAAAATAAGTGGTTTGGAGCCCAGGTGTTTAAACCACATCTAAGGCACTTTCAGAACAGACAAATTAAGCCTTCAACCAGCAATTCCAAACTTAGAAGAGAATGTGTGTGGGTCTGAATACATATAAACAAATATATGTATGTGTGTGTGTGTGTGTGTATATCTATCTATATATATATATATATATATATATATATATATATATATACGTATTTACACACACGCACATACACACACACATATATATATATATATATATATATATATATATATATATATATATATATATATAATATATATATAGGGTCTATATTAGAACACCAAACATTTGAAATGTCGGGTGTTCTAATATCGACCCATTTTCAGTGAACGCTGAAAATATCGAAGTAACAGGAAACCAAAATAATTTGGTTGTCCATTTCTGTTGCTTCGGTATTTTCAGCGCTCTAGTGGAAAGTTACGGGTCGGGTTCAGGTAAGTGTGCGATTGTGTGGATGTGTGGGTTAGGGTGGTTTAGGTGAGTTAGGGTTAGGGAGCGGGTGAGGTGACTGTGCGATAGTGATGGACCTTAGGGTTAGGGTTAGGGTTTGGGTTAAGGTAAGTGGATAGTCAGTGGTGTTTGTATAGTTTAGTGTAGGGTTAGGTGTTAAGAGTTTAGGTGTATGTGTGTGGAATGCTGTTTGTTTGGTGTGCTTGTGTTGTGTGTGTATGTGTTTGGGAACAGCAAATTTTTTCCCTAGGAAAAAATTCGCTGTTCCGAATCGGTGTTCTAATATAGACCCTATATATATATATATATATATATATATATATATATATATATATATATATATATATATATATATATATATATATATATATATATATATATATATATATACACACACACACAGTGGATATAAAAAGTGTAGACACTCCTGTTAAAATGCCAGTTTTTGTGATATAAAAAAATGAGACCACAATAAATCATTTCAAAACTTTTCCCACCTTTAATGTGACCTATAGCCTGTACAATTCAATTGAAAAAGAAACAAATCTGTTGGGGGAAAAAATATAAAAAATAAAAAAAGTACAATAAGCTGGTTGCATAAGCGTGCACACCCTTAAACTAATACTTTGTTGAAGCACCTTTTGATTTAATTGCAGCATTCAGTCTTCTTGGGTACACACCTGCCATCAATTAAAGAAACTCTGATTAACCCCAAATAAAGTTCAGCTGTCCTAGTAGGATTTTCTGGCATTTACTCAGTTGCCTGCAACAGCAAAAGCCATGGTTTGAGGAGAGCTTACAAAGCATCAAAGGGATCTCATTGATGAAAGGTATCCGTCAGGAGAAGGGTACAAAACATTTCCACAGCATTGGATATACCATGGAACACAGTGAAGACAGTCATCAAAAAGTGGAGAAAATATGGGACAACAGTAGCGTTGCAAAGAACTGGACTTCCCTGCAAAATTGATGAAAACTGATGAAAAGACAAGGCGAAAACTGGTCAGGGAGGCTGCCAAAAGACTTACAGCAACACTGAAGGAGCTGCAGGAATTTCTGGCAAGTACTGTTCGATTCTCAGCTAGAGCGCCTTCTGTGTGGAGACATGCGTGAATGGGCATACCTTATTTGAAGGTTGTGCGTTAGGGCTGGCAACTCGGCACATAAAAATCTACTGCCAATCATTAGCGGACCGGAGTTCTGCTGTGGCAACCCCTAATCGGGAAAAGCCGAAAGACACAACAACTGGTTGTGTACTACATGTGACAACACTCTCCAGTATTCTCCATTTGTCTGGACTATGGGGTAGGGTTACAAGACGGAAGCCTTTTCTTACACAGAAAAACATCCAGGCCCAGCTAAACTTTTGCAAAACAATAGATCAAGACTTTCAAAAGCATGTGGGAAAATGTGTTATGGTCTGATGAGACCAAGGCTGAACGTTTTGGCCGCAATTCCAAAAGCTACATTTGGCGCCAAAACAACACTTCGCATCACCAAAAGAACACCATCCCCACAATGAAGCATAGTGGTGGCAGTATCATGCTTTGAGGTTTCTCTTCTTTAGCTTGAGCTGGTTCTTTAGTCAAAGTGGAGGGAATTATGAACAGTTCCAAATACCAGTCAGTTTTGGCCCAAAACCTTCCGGTGTCTGCTTGACAGCTGAAGATGAAGAGGAATTTCACCTTTCAACATGAGAATGACCCCAAGCACACATCCAAATCAACAAAAGAATGGCTTCACCAGAAGAAAATTAAAGTATTGGAATGGCT
Source organism: Protopterus annectens (assembly GCF_019279795.1). Taxonomy (NCBI): domain Eukaryota; kingdom Metazoa; phylum Chordata; order Ceratodontiformes; family Protopteridae; genus Protopterus; species Protopterus annectens. Next base: position 1,126,977,307 of record NC_056730.1, on the reverse strand, counting down.
CAGCCAGAACCCAGACCTAAATCCAATAGAAAATCTGTGGGGTGACCTGAAGAGGGCTGTGCACATGAGATGCCCTCACAATCTGACAGATTTGGAGCACTTTTGCAAGGAAGAGTGAGCAAATATTGCCAAGTCAAGATGTGCCATGCTGATAGACTCCTACCCAAGAAGACTGAATGCTGTAATTAAATCAAAAGGTGCTTCAACAAAGTATTAGTTTAAGGGTGTGCACACTTACGCAACCAGCTTATTGTACGTTTTTTATTTTTTATACCCCCCCCCCCAACGGATTTTTCAATTGAATTGTACAGGTTATATGTCAAAGGGGGAAAAGTTTTGAAATGATTTATTGTGGTCTCATTTTTTTAGATCACAAAAACCTGTCATTTTAATAGGGATGTACACTTTTTATCTCAACTGCATGTGTGTGATTGGGATGTCCCTAGATAGGGGATATCCACTTAGTTTGGTATTGAATATTAGGAAAGAAATTATGAAGAAAAGCGATACCCTCCTTTATTCTTATTTTAAGAAACAGTAATGGGGTGACACATACAGAAAGAACACCAAAGACATCAGATGTTTTTATAGTGAGGTATAACAATTTGGCTCCCTCAATTGGTTTCTTCTATGAATAGAAGCTGGGATGATTGCTTGGATCCAAGTACAAAATTAAAGTTAGGCAACAAGCCCAGAGTTGTTTTCAGTAGGGGGAAAAACATCAAGAATATTCTTGAAGGACAAAACGGCCCTATAAAACATCATAATTCTTTAATGTTTAAGTGTGGTGCATGCAGACACTGCAGTGATGGTCCATATGTGTGGGTCAAGAATTACAACTTTGCCCTAGGGTGCCTGGGGAAATGCAGCTGTAATACTTCGATGTTGGTCTATTTAGCCACCTGTACAGCCTGTGATGGTTTTTACGTGGGTAAAACCTGAGAGATAGGATAGCAGAGCACATGACAGCAATTAAAAACAAGAATGTGCAGAATGCCCTTTATTTGCATAGCATCCAATGTATCAATTTAAAAAAAATATTTTTTTTGTTGTGGATAGGGTCTATATGAAAGAGAGAGGTGGGGACAGCAAACTAGAGGTGGAAGCCAAACAATTTAAATGGCAACTTAGGCTTAATGCAATGTGTCCCCCAGGGTTAAATGACAACATACCCCTGATGCCAATATTGAAGCAAAGGGCAAAAGTGATATAATTTGAGCCCACTTACATTAATATTGTGTTGGGTTCCTTTTTATATGTGAATGCATTTAGTTTTTATTTTTGATATATATTTCTTTCAATTTTATTGTTGATCACAGTGTTTATTGGTGTATGTTTTAAGATAATGAGATGATTCACATTAATTAGGGCTTGTGTTGGATTTCACAACGTTTCATTGCTATGAAGGAAATTATGTATTAATGACCATTGCACAATATGCGTTCTTGATTGGTTGTAAGTGGTACATAGTACACTATTTAAATGGTTTTAAACTTTTTCCAAATGACTCTGATGAAGCCATAGTGTTGTTGGCGAGTGCTTAGTAGTTTGGTTTGTTTTTTTTAAATAAATTAAAGCGACCGAATTACACAGTCTGGATTTTTTATTTTTAGTTATTAGTTGGTCAGCCTGTGTGGTCGTAGTGTGTTTTATATATATATATATATATATATATATATATATATATATATATATATATATATATATATATATGAATTCAATTTATATCCTCGGAATATTGAAATATCGAAATTCAGTATCTCGAAGCTATAAAGTCGAATTTTTGAAACCACGAAAACTCAGAACCACGAAATTCAAAATCTCGCACACTGGAGATTTTAAATTTTGCGCTTCTACTGCACACACACACACCATCCTCCCCACACACAAACACAAGCTCTCTACTACATAAAAGCAGGGGGCAAGTCCCCCTGCACCCCCCTACTTAAATATTCTCACTCCGAGGTCGCACTACACCCAAACACACACAAAACACCACCACACAAGCTACATTCTACTCGCACACACACATGACAGCAACAAAACACACTGACATACACCACAGCCCCTACCCAATACCCTTAACACACACACTTACCTGAATCCATAACCACAGCGAAACCTCAGAAGCGTGAAATTCAAAACCGACGGTATTAGACGTTTTGAATTTCCTTCGCTGTTCTCAGGATTCCAGTTTATGGGCTCGAAATACTGAATTTCGATATTTCAGTATGTTGAGCTTCAAAAGTGAATATATATATATATATATATATATATATATATATATATATATATATATATATATGCAAAATTTAGAACCAGACAGAGACCTTCTGAAAGTCTATGATATGTTGGGCAATTTTGGAAACTTAACAGGTTATCATATTTGTCAAACTAAAATTTTAGCATGAGCTACGAATATCTAGCCTTACATGCAACTTAGAAAGTTATATCCCATATATGGGTGTATGGATAGCTAAGCCTATGCAGGGAATTAGCAAAATTATTATGATAAGGAGTTAAAGAAATGTAAGGTTTTCATAGATACAAATAGCTCGTTTTAAATCTCTTTTTTAAATTTGGATTCAGCTCAGATATTTACCATTGGCGCTATACATTTTCTAAGCACGGTCACTGAATCCTCCTTTTAACTGTTTAAACTTTACCTAAGGTTGCAGAAAGGTTAAAATATCTTTAAATACACCAACCCATCCATGTGAATCCAATTTCCTCTCGCTCCCTACTTCAGCATGACTTGGATGAATGAATGGGTAAATCAGAAATTCTCCCCTTGTCTGGTGCCAAATTTGTGGGTCATATTTTGGTTGCACAGCTAGGCTTATAAGGGCCGTAGTGGTTGTTAGGTAGTATACACCTATAAACCTACTTGTAACACAAGAAGCTTAATCACATCATAATATTTTAATGTTGCAACATCTGGAACTAGTTCTTTGTGCATTACAAAAGTTCCTTCCTGTTCATTGCTTCCTTCCCAGACTACATCTTGCTCTAACAGCTTTAATAGAGGCACAGTTTTCTAAGACATGCTATGAACAAACTTTGAAAAATAATACATTTTTTTATTTTATATTTTATTTAGTTATTCCATTTCATAACTGGGAAGTCTGACTGGGCAAGAAACTTCTTTTCATTGGGTGACCCGAGCAGAAAATCTCTGGAAAAAAATAATATAATTATAATTAACATTCATAGGTCAGAAAAGACATAAAAGGTTCATACTGAATTTTTCTGACAGCAGTAGAACCCGTTATTATACAAGGTTTGCATAGAAAGCAGTAAATTAGGGTAAAATAGGGCACTTAAATAGGAGTTGGACAATGGTTGACTTGGTGACTAGTAATGACAAATAAAAGATAAGAATTGCAATATGCATTTAGTAAACAAGATAAAGCTTTGGCTGTAGCATGTAAGTAATATTTTATCATGTAAGATGTGAAACATTAGTTTCCAGTACTATAAGTGATATGAAGATAGGCTTTACCGAAACTGGCAGTCCTAGTTGGAGTGGCATAGGAGTAAAGCTAAGTATATGTAAGGTATAGCTTCAGTTCAGTTTTAAAATAAATTAGGCTATTTGTTTCAAGGATAATGGAAGGCTATTCCATTTTCTGGAAACACAACTAGAGTAAAGGGCATCACCTACTGATTTTTTGGATTTAGCTATACTATGTCGCATCTTATACCCAGCTTGTATGGCTCTGTTTGGGGAATAAAGACACAGAAGGGGTATAGGTCTAGCTTTTTTGAAGTTGTGTGTTAAGTGAGGATATGTCGGGTTTAGGCCAGTTTAGATCTTTGAGGGCTGAGCAGTGGTGTGACTTGTGTGGTTGGCTTGAGGCAAATTTGACAACTTTAATGTAGCTTTGAAGAGGTTTTAGGGTTTAGAAAGAACTTAGATTTGTTAGAATGGGGGAGGCATATAGTAGGGTTGGGCTTAGGTAGGTGGGGGTGAGAATTTTCCAAGCTGAGTATGACAGAAATGGCTTGGCTTGGTAGAGATGTCTTAGTTTTGATTTTTTTTCACTGCTTGCAGAATATGATGCTCAGATTTTAGTTGGTCATCTGTATATAACATGAGCTTATTTACTATGGCACTGAGGAGGAGTTGAGATGTTTCTAGTCAATTTTCAGTTGAGGATAAAGACTGCCGAGTTTTTTGATGGAGGGTGGGAAGATCTTTAGCTGTACATATAAATGGTGAGTTTTTTGGCATATTGGAATGCTATATGCATGTCATTTATAAATATATTGAAGAGTAATGAGGCTGGACTGATCCTTGAGGGACCCCTAGGGATACAGGCAGGAAGGAATAGTAGTCATTTTCCCATATGGCAGACTGATGCCTATTTGTGAGCCAACTATGCAACCAGAGAACAACAGAGTATAAGAGAACTTTTGAAGCAAGTTTGAGTACCAGTTTTTGTTGGTTGACAGTGCCAAAAACTTTGAATAGATATAAAAAAGGTATATACTAGATAGCCAGTGTTTCTGGTGTAATTAATTGTGTTGATGCAACTTAATAAGCCTGTGGTGGTGCTATGGTGAAGTCTGAGATTGTGCTCCATAGGTGAGAGGTGGTTATTTTGCAGGATTAATTTTAGAAGCTGTGAATGAATACAATTTTCCCAAGATTTTAGAGAGAGGTGACAGAATAGCAATGGGTCTGAAGTTAGGCAGGTCTGAGGAGGGGCCACCTTGTGTGAAGGTATAACAACACATTTTTTCCAAAGTTGGGGAAAAATGTTCTGTTATTGAGTGGTGTATTAAGATGGATATAAGGTATCCTGATGCATTCAGGATGAAGCTTATAAAACTTAAAGTTTTGGTTTGTGGAGAAGTCTTTTGATAAATGAGGTTGAGAAAGGTTTGATACAGAATGGGTTATCTGAGGATATTGCTGAAGAGGTGTAGGTGGATTAAGTGGGGTAGCAGTTTTTATTAAGGATGTTACGATTTGGATAAAGTGGGAGTTAAAATCAGTAACAATACTCTTGTTTTGGTTGTGGATAGTTCAGATAGGTTAAGTGTTTTGCCAGCCTTTAGAAGATTATTAAATGATGACCAAAATACTTCTAGACCAACTTTCAGAAAAAGCACTAAACTAACCCAAAAGTTTTTTTTTGTCCTGCTTTACATTATATTTCACTTTTTTATTTGTCTAAACTGCTGTATGTTGGTGTTTGTCTTATTTTCTGGTAGCTTTTCTAGATTAGCCAAGAATCGGGGCTGTTTTTGATTATTTTTCTATGAATTGGGGAAAGGTTGTTTAGAATTCCTAGAAAAATGTTGTTAAATTCTAAAACTGCTTCTTCTAAGATGAGTTGTTTCAGTATGTTCCAATTATAATACTGCATGGTGTTGATAAAAGCATCACTTTGAAAGTTGGTCAGGATCTTTGTCTTATTCAGCTGGTGCTTAACTGAAGTTTGTGTTTGCTGTTGGATTAGATAAGTAGGGAGGTGGTTGCCAAGGGAATATGGTAAGGTACTGAAGAATGAGTACTTTTTTTGGATGTGAGGCATGTATCCAGTCTAAGATGGTTTCTATAGATCTCTTATAATTGTTCTTTTTTGGGGTACTGATTAGCTGGGCAAATCTATACAACTGATTACTATTAGTTGGATTGTTACAGTTGAAATATCATCCAATCTATATTTAAGTCTCCTAGAAAATTGTTTCCTGGAATATATTAGTGGAAATCCAATACAGGATGTCTTCTGGGGTTGAGATGTTGTTGCCCTGGTAGAATGTATAATCCTATTATAGCTAGTTTTTAATTTTGTGGAGATTGAGTATGAGCAGCATTTAAGTATCTCAGAATTTCCAAAATGAGGAGTAGTGAAGTTGAAGAGTTAGTAAATATAACTTTTATACAGAATAATTACACCACCTGCATTATATTTTTTCTGTCTTTTCTACGGATTTTGATGCCCTGTCATTGAATTTCATCATCTTTTATGCCTTGTTTGATCTGCTCTCAGTTGCAATTAGGAATTCTGGGGAATGACTTTTTATCCAGGTATGTGCTTCTGGAACTTGTTATAGATACCTTTTAGAGTTGTATGGAATACTAATGTTGGAATGTGAATTACTATGTACTGGGACAGGGTTCTGGAAGTTAGTATTACTCCTGCAAATGTCTGCAATGCCTGTTTTTCCTTCTGGCAATGGACATCCATAGCTGTTCACAGTTTTTCCTGTATCAGGTTTAAGATACTCTGGCATTAAATAAGACCCAGCTATTTCACACCCATCACTCTGAATTAGTAGTTGTTCTTATTCAATTGGAAATTAAACTGCTTTAATCTATTCAACAACTGTATCAACCCCTTGTCATGCTCTTCTAGTGTTTGACACATACTGATAGAGCACTAGTTATGTTTACAATACTATACAAAGTCTTCAATTATTTAAGGAAGTTCTTTGGAATACAAGTGGAACTGACACTGTATGAAAAAGTAGTCAAAGGAAATGGCACTGTTCTAGTGGTATTTTGGAGTTTTATTCCTCTATTAACTTTTTTTTTTGCATCTAGCACTTTGAAAGCTTGACACTTTGCATTCTCAGGGGTACTTCTTCAATTGCAAACAAAAATCAATGCTTTGTCTTTTAATCATTTTATTCAGGTCTTGCAAATCAATACAAACGTGAATACTCTGTGACAACAGTTAAGTATGCTATTCACCCACTCTGTTTGTTCTAATGTTTTTTTAATGACAACTACACTCTCCATTCTCTTCACTTAATGCTCAACTTTAATTCTGAATGCTGTGGATACTCTACCGAGATCAGAAATCACTGCCACATTAGGGTTTACTCAAATGTGATATTCACCTGGCTAACTTCTGAAGACTGTAAATAAGTCAGCATAGTCATGTAGGACTTAACTGCTATGAATTTGCAAATTATATGATGTATCTTTGTGAATATACTTCTCTAAAGGTTACTATTTGAAATGGAGTCTGAATTTTAGATTTGTTCACCTACATGTGGCCATTTTAATAAACTAAACCTAATTTAGGAGCATAATGAACAATCAAATACTAACTACAAATCAGTAGTTTTTGACTAGCAGTTCCATCCCGTGGCCAGATCATACTTGTATCTAGTATAAATTCCACATTTTTCTATTAATTTTCAGTGTTCACTGTCAAACATCTGACCTACACTCTTGCTTCCCTGCTTCAGATGCCACAGAAGCATTTTCAGATTTCACTGTAGCAATCTTTTCACTTCCAGGGTACCAAACATCACTGTATTCTGGTACTGCTTATGTTCACATTTCTGTTCAGTAACATGCAAATTCTTTTGAACACATTTCCTTTACACAACTTACAGGAATGCCATTTTCTAGCATGGTTTTTGCAAGATTTACTAAATGCAAGACATGGCTTGCTCTCATGCTTATTGCCCATCCCTACCAAAAAACAAATCCAAGAACACTTACAAAAGTACTGAGGATAAGCCATGGCTTTTAAAATGTTTAACAAAGCAAACAATATGTGCTTTCAAACTACACACAGTTCTTCATATTCATACCTACTGCAGATTTGAATTGAAACACTGCAAACAGTATGACCTCCATCTTGATTCCCCTGTTTGTTACAGGATATTGCCTTATTGCTATGCAGCTTTCTTTTTCAGATACATCACTGTTGCTACACATCAGGACTTCATTTTCCATTTCTAACTGTTTATTTAACTTCACTTCAAGCATACTGTTTTCCTTAGTTAGTGTTTTTAACTATGTATTTGTAAATATGTTGACCACGCATTTACAGCTTTTGATAAAGCCATGCCTGTTTAGCTTAAAAATGACCCTTTGTTTAATCACATCTTTTTACACAATCATTCAAACTCTTACTAAATAATCATGCAACTCAACAAATTCACATTGTTTTTCTCTATTCTTCAGCTCAGTAACATACCCATCTATAGTCTCTGTAGGATCCAGTATTCTTATATGGAAGAGATGTTTAATAAATGGCAAATTATTTCCAGAATGGTAATCAAATATTTAAGTTTTTTTTGCAAGCATTGCTAGCTTCTTCAATGTCTATATAGCCATACATGGTACATTCCTTCTGTTCATGTATCTTGGTAACCATTTCAGTGTTTTGTAAACAGGCTATTATGGCCACACAACTATTTTTCAACAGTGTATTTAAAAGACATGGTAATCTATAGCAAAGACTGGATATTCTGGTTTATTAAATCACAAGCAGTACCTGACTATCTTAAGCAGGTCAGGGTTAAGGCCAATCTGGTCAAGTATACCACATATGGAATGTTCCATATGGTCAAATGGTTAAGATTCCTGGTTTTCACCTAGGCAGCCCAGGTTTGACTCCCAGTATGGGCCACTTTTTTAGGCATAAATCCATACATAACTTGCTGAAGTGACAGCTGGCTCACAGATAGGACCCAAGAAATCAGGATTGGTTAGGCCACCTCTACCAAGAGGCAGGTCACTGATGGACAGGTTCATGCCAGGCCAACTCCTGTCTAGCATCCACTTCTCAGAGGTCAAGGTTAATGTCAAGGGTCTTTGGCTTACCAAGTGCACAGACTACTGCAAACTGGGTGCCATCATAAATTTCCCCCTTGACACCAACATCCTGCAAGAGTGTCTAACGTAGATAAATGACTGGTGCCAAAGCCACAGATTAAAGCTCAAGGCAAAGAACTGCATAACAGTGCCTTTTAGGAAAAGGTCCACCCATGTAAATTATTCCCCTAAGAGTTGACCTGGTAGTTACAGATTTGGGTGCATATGTATTCAGTAATCTGGCCTTTCACCAACATGTAGCCATGGTAGTACTTGCCCAACTTATAAGAAAGGGTATGGCATCCAGGTCCAGGGACATTATAGTACTACTCTACCTGGCTCTTATCAGACCCATCATCGAGTACAATGCCCCTAATGGCATACACCTGAATAGACATATGCAACAGTTGGAACACTCACAGAGGTTCCTCACCAAAGGAATCCATGGTATTAATACATTGACCTATACAGATCGCCTTACAGCCCTGTCTTTTTACTCAGTCTCTTACAGGTTGCTCAGAGGCAATCTGTGCTTAGCACATAGAGAATCCTTAGATCCAGCCTTGAAAGAGCTTTTGCACATCTGCAAAACAAACAGCTCCGGAAACATTAGATCCAGGGATTTAAACTATGCTCGCAATATAAACAGACCATGTTGGTAAGACTGAGAAGTGTCTTAAAGGATCTCCATACTCTGGAACAGACTCCATATTCATGTGTAGCACAGTCCATCCGTAACCATATTCAAACCTAACCTTGACCATTGGATGGGAAATCATACATTCATCCCCGAGATGGCCCCACATTTTTCTTATACACAGAGGCCAACAGTAAACCTTGCCTAACTAACATTGGGCAAAAAATCGTAAATTCACCCCTGGGCTGTCCCCCAAATGTGCTCTATAGATAGAGGCTGATGGTAAACATTGCCTAACTATCAGAACCCCTACATCACTTTTTAGCAACCACCTGACTAACATACCCCTCTAATTTAGGCACATATGTTCCAAGGGGGTGCAACTGGGTTGAGATGCATGGCTAGGCTTATAATGAACCTGGTGGTTATTAGTCTAGTATATAGCTATGAACCTATGGCACAGCTCTGCATTTGGAGAGGACAAACTGGTGATATAACGGGTGGAAAAATAAAGACATCAAGTGATGGCTTAAGCTGAGCAACCAAGACCCAACCTTCTTAGGTATGGCCAAGCATTACTAGCAGTTTTATTTGCTAACCTGTCAACCTGTCTCACAAATCTGTCAAAGGCCCAGTTTTCTAGCTATGTTAAATGGACTGAGGAAAGGAGCAGTGTATACCTGCTCAATGTAGCCACAAGTACAACAGACAGACTTTTTTTTTTGCATTTGTACAAGACAGCTACTGGTTTTGCATGCTCAGAGACCAGTTTAAGAATGAGTAATAGCAGGGAAAGATGTGAAAGTCCATACACTTAACCATAGCCCAATGGTTGCTTCAGTCCTACATTATTTCTGTCTCCATCATTTATTGCTTACCTCCAACTCCAGAACCTGTTCAACTTTTGTTCAAAGCATCTGTATTGTCTAGTCTGTTCATGTTTTCACCTTTATCTACTTATTATTGTACAGAAATAAGGTATTTATGGATGTCCTTTTTCTTAATTATTCACTATCTAACTTTTGAGATGCTTTAAGCTTCATCCAGATTCTAAGCATTCCTCTTGCAGAACATGTCTGAGAGCCTTGTTTGTCCAGATAGGCAGGTGAATATAAACTTAACTGAAGGCAGTGCACTTTACATTTACACTGATTTTGAAGCAAATGTCTGTTTTGAAATTACATCTACAGAACTACACCAATTTTTCAGTTCTTACACACACTTGAATGGTATGCAAATAAAGTAATACTGCCTGCTATTATGATGATAGTGTATGAAGTCAAATAAGCAGCAGCTGACTTAATAAAAAGGGCATTACTAGATGAAGCTAAGAAAAGCACAGGCATCTATCCAAAATGATAAACAGGAATGGGGGAGTAGAAATCCATTTTTGCTTTTTTTCACAATAAGACTTCATAAGACTACCCAACTAACTTTAGTGCAGGACCACTACAACTTCTTGTGTTGCAAGATTTCTCTCTTAACAAATATGAGCAACATTCTCTAAGATTTATGCCACTGTAAAATATTCATATATTCATAATTTTATTTTTGGGGGGGGGGGGGTTCTAGATTCCTTTGTTACTACAGGTCAGGTGAGCAATGTATTTTTCCCAAAGCTACACACTGCACAGTACACTAAGCAGATGCTGACATTAATTGAGTGCCAATGCTTTATAACAATCACATCTACCATTTCAAATGTTTCAGTTTATTACATAACAAAGTATTTTGTTATGTAATAAACTGAAACATTTGAAATGGTAGATGTGATTGTTGTAAAGCATTGGAATGTTTCGGTTTATTACATAACAAAGTCTTTTATCTGAGGTGGTGGTGCTGCGGTAGCATTGTCGCCTCACAGTAAGATGTTGTCCTGTTCGATTCTCAGCTAAAGCATCTTCTGTGTGGAGACATGAGTGAATGGACGTACCTTCGTTGAAGGTTGTGCGTCAGGGCTGGCAACTAGGCAAGAAAAAATCTACTGCCAATCATTAGCGGACCGGAGTTCCGCTGTGGCGACCCCTAACCGGGAAAAGCCGAAAGACACAACAACATAACAAAGTCTTTTACTGCTCACTTTCCAAAGCTAGTGTTTACAGCACCTCTACAAAGTTAGTACAGAAAAGAATACGATTGTCTAAGATAGCTTATCTATTTAGTGCTATACATTTTAAGATAGCATTAACTGTAACTCTACAAATCAAAATTAGCAAGTACAAAATAAAACCACGGATGGCTGCAGAAGCTGTTTCTCTAAAACAAGAGGATCCCCAGGATTCACGAATCCTCTGTGTAAGACTAAATGAGTCTTACACGGAAATGCCAGTCTAAGAGTAAGACGGGGGTGCGCTGGCTCAACTCTAAGGCTAACACGGACCGTGCACAAGTGCAGGGGGAGTGTCGGACTGCCGAGCAGTCCAAAAATCCATGCCCCTGCAAGTCTCTCAATTGGGAAATGTCAACTGACATGAGCGAGTCCGCTCAAATGTGTACATACCCAACACTACACTCCCCCACATTCTAAACCCCTGTACAAGTATAAAATGTAAAACTTTTATTTTTTTTTTATTATTCCCGATATAGCTGCCCGTATTTGCGCGGGTTTCCCATTGCATAGCTACAGTTAGCAGTTTAGACATCGAAGAGGATAATAAGAAACTTGTATGCAAATTAAGCAACATAGCAATAGAGTAGTGGTAGAGCCTTCACACAAAGAGGAGGCATTCCCGGTTCGAGTCCCACCACTCCCCTTTCTATTTTCTGTTGGAAATCTGTATATAAAAGTAATTCCTGACATTTATCATTTAAATTTTAGCTAAAAGCATTGAAATGGCCTATGTAGTAGTGAACGAATTTTATATCTATATATATATATATATATATATATATATATATATATATATATATATATATATATAAAAGAAGGTGAAATGGTTATGCATACTGATGAATGCATAAGTAACATATCTTAAGCAATGTGAAGCACTGCTAAGCAAAGTTTACCAGTATTAAGCATATTTAAGTATAATTGCTCATAGCTTAGCACTGCTTTAACTAGTGCAATAGCTTTGCATGGAGCTGTGCATCGCGCAAACAGAACATGTTTGCGCGCAGCTGCGCAACGTGCTAACTAGTGCAACTTTGGACAACATAGAGCACCGTAGAGCAACATAGAGCAAAGTTGAGCAAAGTTGGTTAAACACAGCCACACTTCCTAGCCGGTTTGGCCAGTAGTAAAATAAAAAGCACTGACAGGCCTCGAACCCAGGATTACTGTGCACCATAATCACAGTACTGAACCACTAAGCCATGACAGCTTTTCATAAGCATGCACTTTCAACACACACATACATATCAATTGAAGTTTACTTCCTAAGCAGGTGTGCCTTCAGCTGAGTTTTATCAAAACTGGCCAATCACAAATAAGTGCAGGAAATGATGCATATTTAAGCTCCATAGGCGGGAATACTTGCCATAACTGGTTGTAGCTCCCATCTGCAGGCAGCAATGGCCGGTGCTGGAGACGGCTCTCATTTTTGAGCCCAACGTTGGAGCATTGAGGAGTCAAAAGTAATGGTTTGGCTTCTTGTCCATAACCATGAGGACAGACTCCTGTGGGGCCAGTACCAGGGCACCCAATACAAAGCGGAAGCCTGGGACCGTCTAGCTCATGAACTCACCAGTGCCACGGGTGTCCCTCGGACTGGTGAGCAGGTCAGACACCACCATGCAAACGTGAAGAGACGCAATGCGGGTCAACTGGACCAGTAGATCCAGGAGGCCCGTTAAATGTAAAATGCCCCACTACTAAGTAGCCATGGAATTAAGTATGTAAGAATTGCTATTCTAGTCTATACTATGGATAGGTATGTCTCAATATCACTTCATTGACTTCACAGCTGCAGGTGTCCGTGCTGCGAATCAGCAAGCCTATGCAGATAGGCTGCTAAGGCTGCGCCACCAGGCAGGTTAGTAATTATCCAGCTTGTACTGTTATGTAAAATAAATGAGAGAGCCTGAAAAAAGTGTTTTAACACAATAAATAAAGGTATAATAATTCTCTAATAATTATTCTGCATGTACTGTTATATAAAATAAATGAAAGAGCCTCTAGAAAAGTGTTATAAGTCTTTAATAAAGGTATAATTCCTGGAGTGTGTCCGTGTCATTTTCTTTGATATGTTGTTGTACTCTTGCATTATAGAAACAGTACTGTTATATTAAGCGCTGTTAACACCCAGTTGGGTAGGCCTATATAAAGTTGATGAAGGGAGTGCCAGTAGCTTTTAAGCATATTTACAGTCCTCAACTGTTGGTTCATGCCCAGCATGTACAGGTTAATCCGGCACATGAGTAGCTTAGTATTGTGTTCCCCAGAAATGTCATTGTGCTGGCAGAAATGTAGGGAGCTGTTAACATATAACTGACAATTTCACCTAAACATATCTAGATAAGTATAGGAAAGTAGAGCTGTCAGTGTACCATCTCAGCAGTAGTGTGTCTGAGCAACTCACAAAATATGTAGCAGTAACATCTGCATCCCGGACAGTTTGTATGTCAGATACAGCCCATGTATGTAAAGATCTAGCAAAACCCATTTCCCAATTTAAGGACAATTGGGTAGTGTAATAATACATGTAGGCCACATATAACTGCAGTTAATAGGAATGTAGTGTAAACTAGAAGGATATACAAGTTGTTAGTGGAGCTATCGTTTTCCACCCTACCGTACGTGCATAAAAAATGCAATTCCACACCTCAATGGGTATGTCTAATCTCAAAACATTTGTTGGGACATATGTCCTATTGGTTTATAAATATCTACATTTATTTTGATGCACGTGCCCTGTTCAAATACCACAATATTGGTGGCCTGTTGCCATCAATTAAACCTGCATGCTGTTGTAATGTTCACTGTTGTTCTATATATGCATGTGTCATGCTTGCTGTTCAACTGTTGGAACTCTGGTGTGTTGGGTTAATGGGAATACTTCTGCATGCTGTTATAACTAACTGGGAATGCTGTTGACTGTTACTAACCCATATTTTCATTAAATCCTCCTAAACATAGTACGTATGGGAAGGCCGGTCCCTGCTGACCCACATGTCCCACCTCAGCTGGCGATGGCACCTGGCACCAGCAGGTCCGGTGCCCAGTCTGGGACCTCCTCTGTTAGCCCTGGGCCACCTTTGGGTGGAAGCGCTGGAGGGGATGGGGCTCACCCCCCATGCAAGCGTGGGCGGAGGAGGGCCACCTATCACCCTCCAAATTGTCCGGGCTGTGGTGCGTAGGGAGATCCAGCGTTCTGTCGCTGATCTTCTACTCCAGCTTGAGGCACGAGTGGCGCGACTCACGAGTCTGCTCCTCCTACACAGCCCCCAGCACAAACACCCTCTGGGTTGTGAAGGTGCAGTGGTGACTGCCCATGGGTGGGGATCTCAGTTCCACTGTTGCCATCTGTGGGCTCATGGGCTTGCGATTTCCAAACATCCTTCCCCATCAATGATGTTCACCCATGTGTGTCATATTCCACCCCAGTATGCGTCTTGTTTGCCTTGTCTGTTTACCTCCCCAACCTACCTTCCCAAATATACCTACTTCCCCTACCCCACATTCCTCTCTCACCTGAAAAAAAAAAAAGGGCAATCTGCTTCCAAAAAATAATTACGCCCCATACATAGCTGCCGATTTTGCACACATGTCCGCTGGACACATAAACTGATATTTAACTGGCAGTACAACATACTTTGTTGTCCTCACCCCTTTCTCAGGGGTGGAAGGTTTCATATTTCCCTCCAAATTTATTGCATATGAACAGCTGTTGCTGTTAAAGAAATGGGCAGCTATGGACCTTCCCTACACCAGGCCTGCATATCCCGAGCTGTTTTTCCTAATGTCTTTCCCTCTTTGTGCCCATTTTTCGCCACTTTCCTATCTCCCCATTTTCTTTTCTTTCAAAGAAATGGACGCAGGGGTTAGTGGGAGTAAGCACAATTAAGCAGTAGTTAGCGGGTGTGTGCTTGTTTGCGCTTAGCTAAACATTGCTAAGCATCACGCAAACCCGCGCAAACCTGCTAACAACTGCTTAAAAGTGCCTTAGTCACTCTGTATGTCAGGGCCCTTATTTTGCTCAGCAGCAAAATAAAACACCTCTGTCAGTCACGAACCCCAGACCTTGGACACACTAGACTGCATGAAGTACCACTAAGCCATGGTAGACATACAAGTTGGTGCTGAAATAAATATATCATGCATCAGAATGAGTGAAAGTAAAGGAAAATAGGAATGCCATAACACAAAACTTGTTCTGTGGAACTTTACCAGCAGTTGTTGTGGAATTGCATTGTAATGTTACAGCAGCACTTTACAACCCACACACAGTATCATAGCAGGACAAACAGTGGCATATCTGATTAGGGCAGAGGACATACATCCCAACTGTAACTACTTTTCAGGGATGTCCCTGATTTTGAAACATATGTTAGCTGTGTCCCTCTGAATCCCTCTGAAAAGTACTGACATTAGGCAGAAAGGTTGGGTATTACACTTAATGAATAATGACAATAATAAGAGTTAGACACCGCTTGTACTTCAGAAAAGATGTAGTAATCCACATGCACTGGTTCTCTCAAAGTCTCCACTTACTGCCTCTATTATTTTGAAGGTGTACCTCACTTTTACCTACCTTTCCTTGACTCTGTTCAAATATGTACCCGAGTGTTTCAGAGGCCTGGCAGAGGCAGAAACACACAGGCATATCAGCCTTTCTGCTGTTACACACTGTGCAAATAGCTTTGGAAGGAGTTCCACAAGCATACCCTTATGTAGGAGTACAACACTGAAATACCAAAGGATGTAGCCATGTACTGGTAGCAACTGACTGTAACAATGCCATTTTACCAGTGCTGAAAAGACCTGTGCATTGCACAGACAAAGAATAACAGGCTAACATCTGGCTACCATCTGGCTAGGTCCACAGTTGGGAGCTATGCAGACAGTCTACTTGCCTTGATAAACTAAGAGGTACACAGCAACCCTTTAAGTCCAGCAAGATAACATTCACACAATAATACATAATGCTCTCTGTACGTCTGCATCCCTACCCAAATGTACAATATACCTGTGTGTTCAGGGTCTACCAAGGATGTAGGTAGGCATACTCAGTACTGGAATTGTCCAGTTTTCATGAGCAGACTGTGCTAATGTCAACACTAAAAAAGCACAAACTGTTCAGAAGTGAGTACATTAATATTCACAGTATAGCAGTTCACAAACAGTTAATGTGCCAAAAGAATACATCTCAATAACTACTTCTGTATGGTAGTTAATTGTATAAGTAGAAAAGAAACTACATACTCCCATGTATCTTGTGTTAGCATTTGCAGGGGTGAGTACAATTCTACACTGACAAGTGTGTACTGAAAGTGGCAACATTCAGGTCTGAGTACAACATTTTAATCACTGGCTAAACCCCTAGCTTCAGATATAAGAACTATACCAACCTTCTGACTTAAACAACGGTGTCCACAGCAAACAAGTATGAGCCCCACTTTGGAAAGCTGAAAGGGCTATGCCTACCTGACTTAGCAATTTATAGCATTGGGTTGCTATGACATTGAGTACTGCAATTACCACACAGCAGACTGCATGCAATTGCAAAATTGTGGCCACCAATTGGTGCAGAGGCCATCACATGCACATGTGCAGATACCTATAAAAGCAGGCTGTACTTGCTGCCCACACACACAATCACTCCACTGCAGACACTAAGAGAGAGAGAGAGAGACAGAAAGAGAGAGAGAGAGAGAGACATAAACAGCAAAAGCAAACTCAAAAGGAACAAGGAAATTAATAATATTAACACATACAAAGGAAAGGTATGTAACAGATATGTATTTACTGGCATGTAGTAGATGTTTTTGAAGAGTACTCTACATACTTTGCAACATCCATATGTGGCAGCAGTACGTATCTATGCACAGATGTTCAGCATAACTACTGCCATGGACAAATCAGGGTGTAGCTGTGTGCAGGGGGACATAACTGTGACATATGTAGCTCAGCATTAAATGTCAAACATCTGATCCATGTTATCTGTGTTCTGTACAGTAGTGTGGACAATGGCTGCTTGAGGGAGTAGCACAAACAGCTATATCAACATGGATGTGACAGAGGAACACATGCATGATAGTCATATTAACGTGTAGCTTAGCATTGGCAACTGCTGTACCAGGCTAGTATGCTAATCTAGCATTTGCAGCTATATACACACCCCCTAATATTACTGTGTGCTCACATATGACACCTGTTCATGTTGCAGCAAGGCTCAACAGGTCAGCCATGAGGTCCAGGGACTTACAACAGTGTGGACCTTGTGTGTGTATGGCACACACATACGGAGAGATATATATGTGTCAGATATATTAACATCTTTACATGTGCATAGAGCAAGGAACCTGCTGCAACTGTATGTGAAGGGTGGACATATATATGTTGGTGAAGGTTGTTATGTGCATATTTGTATGTAGGTTGTAGTGTGTGGCAAACAAGACCGCATACAGTGCTGGTATATGACATGCGGTGGTTAAACACTGTGGGTGTGATATGTTAAGTTTGCAATGTTGCACCCAGTGAGGCCTGCTAAAGCTACATGGGCTGAGAACACCTTCAATGCATTTCTCACAAGACTGTGTGATATCATTACATTACTGTATACCTCACATCCTTTGCATAATTGATATTTCCACCATGAAAGGTGGACTGTACATGTGCCTATATGTATATGTACACCAATGGATGTGTATATGTATGTATATATATATATATATATATATATATATATGTGTGTGTGTGTGTGTGTGTGTATATATATATATATATATATAGAGAGAGAGAGAGAGAGAGAGTCATATATAGTTAGACAGATGCCTGGTGTCAAAGCCATGGCCTCAGGCTCAATGCCGCAAATTGCATTGTCATCTCTTTTGGTAAAAACTCGGTACCCATGAACTACTACATAGGTGGTAGTCTACTTAACACCGAAAGTGTGATGAGACCTTGGGAGAAAGGTAGACATTAGTCTCCCCTTTGATGGTCACAGTGCCACACTAGTCAAAAAACCCTTCTATGTGGCACACCTCATCACAAAAGGCTTCTCATCCAGGGAAAAAGAGGTAATTGTTCCCCTCTACTCATCACTCATAAAACCCATTATACAGTACAATGCCCCTTTTGGTATGTATCTCACAAGACATCTACAACAACTGGAAAGTCCACAGATATACCTCACAAAGAGGATTACCGGCCTCAAACAGATGCCCTATGCAGACAGTCTCACAAAATGCCAGCTTTACTCTGTCACATATCGCCTACCCAGAGGTGATCTCTGCCTAACATACAAAGCTATGTCAAACCCAGAGCTGTTGGACATGCTCCACGTAAAGAAATCCCAATCTCTCTTTGCTACATGCTCTAGGGACCTAAAACTTGTCACCACTATAAACAGAACATGCTGGAGGGATATATTCTTATCTCAGAGACTTCCCATACTCTGGAAAAAACTACCTATCTATAGTAAACAAAGCTCCTCAGTAGCACTCTTCATGAATAATCTTGATGATTGGATGGGAGATAGGTAATACACCCCGGGGATCACCTCTGTGGCTCTGCTTGACAGGAGTACAGGAAATTAATTTCCTTGGGTGGCAAAGGCCAGGGTACCGTTTGGCTAGGCTTATATAGGCCCTAGGGCCAATAGCCTAGTACCTACCTATGAACCTATACACACCCACATGTACTTGTTGCAATACATGCTATGTGAGGTTGACTGAGTGTGATGGTCAATGTGCTGGTGAATGTGTCAAAGTTGTGTATATATGGGATAGCCTAGTGGGAAACTGTTTCTGACATGGTATTTTGTGTCCTAGCTTTGATCCCAGCAAAAGATGTGTATGCTATTGCTAGGCAGAAAAATCAGTATGGCATACGGTCTGACGTAGTCCCTTGGTGTTGACTGGGGTGTGTCATTGGAGGCTAAAGCAGTACATGTATACCTATTGATTGGTACTGCTGGTGAATCCAACTCCTGTATGAACAGTAGTACTACCTGAAGCTGTAGGCCTAAACAGCACAGTATGGTGTATGCCCACATTGCTTGGAACCACTGTTTTGTGTGTTCCTTGTAGTCCTCACAGATTACATACCTCAGGCTTAAGGTTTTGTAAGTAGTGACACACAGTACTGTATGGTACACACGTAAAGCTCATCTGGGTTGCCATACCTTTGTGTCTTGTAAGTATGTCTGATGTGTGTGTGGGTATGCCTGTAACATGCCCTCTGTCATGTGTGTATTACAGGATATAAGTGCACATCTAGCAACATGTATAGTCTAGTACAGCAGTATGCCACCCATATTCATGAATGTGCACATATATTAGGCAGGGGTTTGCCATCAACAAGTAGTGTGGTATAATGGTAATACTGTAACTGGACTATGCAATCATTGCGATGGAGGACATATTACATTATGCATTAGCTTGATCTATACCTTCTGTGGCTAGGTGGTGCATTGTGTCGCATACAGTGTGCCATGTACTGTTGTATAGTCTTACATAGTGATTTCACTTTGTTGCTGTATAGAACATGGTGTAATATACAGAGTGTGCCAGGCACTGTCAGGCAGTTGTGGGGTGAGTACTGATATGTGGTATTGAAAGTGTGTATCCTCTGACAGCTAATAGGTTGCTATATATGGCAATTCAGTGATATCTGTATTGTATAATGTTAAGTGTGCCATATGACTTGCTCAGACATATTGTTTCATTGTCTTCCAGGGATCATGGCCCACTGCCGCAACCCAAGCTATAGTAGTGCTGAGGACGACATCATTACAAGCAGTCTGATCCAGCACTACAGAGTGCTATTCTCAAGAACCAGCCAAGACCAGCATGAGCGGACTGCACTGTGGCAAGATGTTGTCAAAGGGTAAATGACATAGGCATGCATAACCGGACATATGAGCAGGTACGCCATCACTGCAGTGATTTACTTAGACATGTCCGACAGCGTGCGTCTGATGTCCGAAGACAACAGCTTGCTACAGGTGGTGGGGCTATCATCCACCCCCCCTCACCAGAGTGGAGGAGCTGCTCCTGACCCTGGTGGCTCCTGGCCAACACCAACAGCAGCAGACATGTATAGTCATTGAGGTTGGTGCCACCCAGCAAGTTCACATGAAGCGTGTAGGTAACATGGCATATCTGTAGACTACTGTTACCTCTATTGGTAGATCATGCATATGTGAGATGTGTACTGTGTAGTTAGAAGATGTAGAGCCTGGTGTTGTACAATACTGATCATTTGGAACAATCTGTAGGCCTGTGAATGTAAACAGCTGTACTACTGTAAGATTGCAAACCCACTGTAGCAATGCCACAGTTGTTGCCACTGACAAACCGTCTCATAACCTTGTAGGTCTCTCTGGTGTGACAGCAAGGCAGCAGACCCATGCTGGTGAGTGTGTTCTACATTTATTGTTGCAAATAAAATGTGCACGTCATAGGTAAGGTGTAGGCCATGTACACATGTAACACACCTACGCATAATGCATGCTGTGCATGTTTGCTGTGAGACTATGCACATCTCAGTAATGTGATCAGCTGCCTCAGACACATGCAATACACAGAGCATCCCAAACAAATGTGGCTACACTGTAGTGGCCATTGGATAGGCAGATTCGATACACATGCACACAACATACACAACTATGTCATACACAGAACATGTTAATATGCTACACATGACGTATTCACACACCTTCTGTAAAGTCACACTCCAGTATCCCAAATGTCATCCACACAGCACATATAATATACCTGAGGGGTATAGGCCTATCATGGGGCGGTGAGACACTCTTCCACACACAACACATTCATGTTTGGCAATGCTCCTTATTGGGCACCTTACAAACCCATGTAACAACTGGCCGGGAAATGGTGGATGTAGCCATGGTACTGCAGTTCAGGTACAGCATGATATGTGCTGGTCTGGCACACATTAGTAGCCTTGAGTGACCACATCATCATCATCAGTAGGTACTAGGCTATTGGCCCTAGGGCCTATATAAGCCTAGCCAAAAAGATACCCTGGCTTTCACCACCCAAGAAAATTATTTTCCTGTGCCCCTATCTCCCATCCAATCATCACATGGTGCTGCATGATGATGGCTTATGGTACTACACCCCATCCAGTTATAGTAACCACAGTACTACACATAGCTTTCATTGCTATACACCTCAATGTGTGTGGGCAAACATATGCACCTATACACAATATGCATAGCAATCACCATTTGCACAAACTGACACATATATGTCTTGTAACGCTATTGAGTGTCTAGGTCACATGACACACATTGGGTATGTGTGATGGTAAATGTTGCAGTTGTGTTGTAGCATGCCATGTCATGGCTGGCACTGGCATGTCCACAATATGTTCTACACTCACCATAACTACTGTACAGTGGCTATGTGGACCAATGGTATTCCAGCAGGTATACATGCATCACTGATCCTGTGTGTATACACAGCATGCATGGGCTAAACCTGTGTCCACAATTATCTGCTAAAGTCACAGATGTTCTAATCAGAAATGGATATCTAAATGACACACAGATACACATCCAGCCATGGTATGTATACCTGTGAGTGATGGTGCACAGGACAGTAAAGAGCTTTTAATACTTGCACAGCAATGTTCTGTCCATGTATACATTGCATTCCAGGGAGAGGCCAACCACCGAACAACACACAAGCATCAAAGCCATGTATACTGTTAGTAGCAAGGACTGTCTACACTCGCACTGCATGCTGTTGAGCAACACACGTCCTGCATGCTGACATGTGTGATATAACTGGCTTGTGATACTGTACCCCACCATCAACTGCTATTGAGTATGTTCTGGATTGCTGGTGGTATGTGTGTGTGTGTGTGTGTGTCTCTGCTTTAGTGAGGAGTGTATTTGTGTTCATGTGTTCATGTGTGCATGTGTTCTGACATCATGTACAAGGCGTAAAGTGTGTTTCTTGTCTTCCTCTCACAGGTGCTGAGGTTGGGCTGGTTCACTGCAGCAGGGAACCTGATGTCACTGACACAAATAGTGATAATGAGGATAGGTGTGTTGAGGCATAGGCATGTTTGCCAGGGTCTGTTGTTGGGCCACCAATCGACAGTACACAAGTGTCTACCCCATCCATGCACAATGTCACACTGCCAATACATCCATCACCACCAATGCCCTTAGCGGAGGGACAGTGTACAGTCAGCAATGGCCAGGACAGTGTGGTATCTATGGCACATGCATCCGGACACAGCAACCATAGCCAGATGTCTGTAACGGTACCACATAGGCAGATGTCCAGGGGTTCTCGTCGAAGCACTGCTGGTCATCATGCCCCTGGCAGCCGTGCCACAGGTCTTACAACCTCACGCATGTTCCAGGCTCTCATGGAGGCACAGGCACATATGGAATGGTACACCAGACAAGGACTAAGGGCACAGAGGGCACATAACACCAATGTAATTGACAGTTTCCGTGACCTAGTAGGTGCCATCCATAATTACACTGAGGTCACTGATAGACACTGGGGTGAGACATCAGATGTCCTCCGCAATGTCATGTCCATGTGTCAGGACAGTGCGGGATGGTTGAGACGTCAACGTGGACGTATGCCAGCAACATCAGCAGCTGACAGTCACCGTGGACGTCCATCAAGTCACAGCCGCTCCCGTAGTGCCAGTACCAGCCCCAGCAATGTTGGGGTTGGGCTGTCCATAGACCATCCTAGAAGACCACGTGCACGTGGCTCTGGCCAGTCCCAGCAGGGACCTGGATCCAGTGTACATATGTCTACCTCTGAGGATAGTACCCAGTCTGGCTTAGTACCTGATACTGTCTGTAGCACCCCTGCCAGGCACAGGTACCGTATCCGTGGCCACAGATGGTGATCTGTAAAGCCTGGCAGGTATAGTCTGTGGCTGTCCCACAAATCCCCGTATGTGGCAGCCACATGGTGGAACTGTGTGCATGCAGACACACACACATAAACCAGACACCTAGGGCTAACACATACCCACACACATTACATCCACATTGGCCTAATACCAGTACTCTTGGCCCTCACACACACGCACATACATGTCGATTGTATGGCTCAATGTAGGCCTCTGGCAAACCAACAACACACCCTGTGCATATGATGAAACCTGTGCCATCTCCTGTCAAAGGTAACATTGATGCAGGAACAGGCTAACATGGTGCTGATGCATAGGGCGACTTTATAGCAGTATAGCAATGTTAGCATGTTGTCAGCAGTAAAGTGTATGATATCCTTGAAGGTGTAGCTGAGCAGGCATGATGCATTAAAGCTATGATTGTCAATGTAGTATTGTTTACACCAGTGTTAATTCCAATAGTGTACTGTCCGCCCACGTGCCACTTGGCTGATGTGTGTAGTATTGGCAGCATGTGTTTGAGAGTGGACAATATGTGTGGGATGTGTGCAGCACAGATTTGCAGGTGTACATTTATGAACATGGTGGAGGTGCACTGTCTGCATGTACATGCATAGTGGACACATGGGCAGGGTGACATGCCCTGTATTACACAGTGTTAACACTCCATAGTTTCTATTGGTGGCCAGTATGCATTGCACTACACACATTTTGGAACTTGAGTACACATGTGTGTATGACATGGTTTGACACTGTGCTGTGGGTGATACTGTTACTATCTGTCATTGGGTTGCATTCTGGTAGTATACATAACCTCAACAGCCTGACCATAAACAATCGTTAGAAGATGTCTTGACAACTGACACACAGCTGTAGGACACACAGTAACATTTGAATCCTTCAGGTACTATACTATGCCAATAACCAGCGGTATTCACCTGCACCCATTCCTGGGACCACTCCTGTTTGGCATATAGCTCTCTTAGGTACAAGCAAACACAGTAGGGATATGTCCGTCCACGTCTGGAAATACATACTGTGGGCTATAATGCATTCTCCAGATGACACACACATCATCCACAAGGGTATCATACAGACAGATACCTGTTGTCAAACCCATGCTGTAAAGCTATAAGCCAACTAAAGCATGGTCATCCACTTTTACAAAACATAGTATCCCCACAGTACCACATAGGTAGTACCGATGCGTACATACAGCCAAGTGTTACGTCATCTCTCCTTTCGTAATCCCATTTCCAAAGGTATTTTGAAATCCCTCAGTGGATCACATAAGCAATAAGGGGTCTGCATGCATATCCACAAAGGTTGTTGTACACCTATAATGAATAGCCATCATTGACAGACTTTGCTGCATTTGAACAGTCTGAAATATACCTCAGCTATAAACCCTCACTCACACTATTCAATAGAAACCGTAATGAGTGTGTGTGACACGGATGACCTAGGCCAGGGATCACTGCAGTGGTTGGGCTTGTCACAAGCATACAGATTTGACCTAAGGTCTGGAAAGCGGCAGCACACTCTGGCAAAGATAACGGACGTGTTCATGGAGAAAGCAGGGCTCCCACCTATGAAATAATTGAGGTCACATGTACGTATATGTATTTGACACACAGCTACCTGACATGTGCAATGCACATACGGTTGTCATTGTGATATGTCATACAGTAGTAAAAGCAAAACCCACAACACATTGACCAACAGTGTCACACACACAGAGCACACACACACTCACCAAGTGCAGGATTCAAACCCCTACCTAACTACTTTATGATACTAGAGCAGTACACATTAACACGATGCACTATACACATTACTGGGAGTTATCCTTTCCACAGGTATATTTGTAGGATGGTGACATCATCAGACTTGACAAAGATGACTATACCACTTTTAAGGTGTTTCAGTAGTCTTCAAAAAGGTTGCTCCTCGCCAAGGAGAGACACACACACACTATCATACAGTTGGCAAGTACAGGATTCAACCCCCTACCTAACTACTTTATGATACTAGAGCAGTACACATTAACACATCATGCTACACACATTACTAGGGGTTCTCCTTTCCATAGGTATATTTGTAGGATGGTGACATCATCAGACTTGATAAAGATGAGTATACCACTTTTAAGGTGTTTCAGAAATCTTCAAAAAGGTTGCTCCTCTCCAAGGAGACACACACACACACACACACACACACACACACACACACACACACACACACACACACACACACACACACACACACACACTTTCATACAGTTGGCAAGTGCAGGATTCAAACCCCTACCTAACTACTTTATGATACTACAGCAGTACGCATTTACACTATGAGCAATACACATTACTGGGAGTTCTCCTTTCCACAGGTATATTTGTAGGATGGTGACATCATCCGACTAGACAAAGTGGGTTACATTAGGTGACATTAGGTGGGCTACATAGAAGGAATTTCTAAACACTTTGGCAATGTGATCATCAAAAGAGAGTTTACTATCTACCTGGGTCCCCAGGGCTATAATTACATTCTCCGTACATACTGGATTACCACCTATGTGGTAATTTGTGTGCACTTTGTTTTATCCAAAGGGGATGACTATGCATTCTTTGGCATTCTGCTTGAGGGCATTGCTTTGACACCAGGTATCTGTCTGTGTAAGACCCTTCTGGAGGATGTGTGTCAGCCGTAGAGTCGATATTGGACCACAGTTAGCAGTCATCTGCAAACTTGTTCAGCCATACTCCTCCCGTGCTTGTCTGTACCTCTGAGCAGTATCTACTGAACAGGTGGGGTCCCAGGGCCAAGACCTGTGGGATGCCATTTGTGACTGGTTTAGAGTCGGACATGGCACCCACAACTCTGAACATGTGTGTTTGATCTGTGAGCCAGTTGGCCACCCATCCTGTGACATAGCTGTTAATGTTCAAGCTGATATGCTTGTCCATGATGCCAGAGTGGGGAATGGTGTTGAAAGGCCTTAGAGAGGTGCAGGTGGGCTGTGTGGACTACTTTCACCTCCATCTATGTCCTTGGTAACTGTTTCAAAGAAGTCAACTAGGTTTAGGAGGCAGGATCTGCCTTTAACAAAGCCAAGATGGGTAGAGTCCAGTGTCTGGAGGTTCCCAATGTCTCTGTTTATGGGTTCCATGATAATTTCCTCCATAGCTTTGTAGACCAGGCTGAGTAGGCCTATAGGGCAATAGTTTCCAGGTTCTGTTGTGGCACCCTCCTTTGTGGAGCAGGATGACTGTTGCTGTATGCCATTCTTTGGGTACATGGCCTGTGGTAAGGTTGAGTCTGGACAGTGAATGTAGGTGAGGGTGTAGTTCCTTTTGGGGCTGGTGTAAGACGCAGCCCGGGACACCATCCAGTCCCATTGATGCTGTGCTCTTAGCTTTGGAGAGGGCTGCTTTTACCTGCCTGTCCATGAAATCTGGGGCTCTGCATTCTTCTGGGATGGACGCAGGCCCTTTTGGGGGTGATGGGGGGGGGGTTTGCACTGAACCTGTCCGCCAGGGTGTGGGCAATGTCAGTTGGTTCAGTGTATTTTTTGCCATTTTGCAGTAGCTGACAGCATATTTGAGAGTTGCCACCTAAATGTTTGGTATAGCTAACAAAGGCTTTGTGGTTGTTATTCTTACATTCGTTGGCAATTTGTCTTTAGAAACTGGCCTTGGATTATTTCATGAGCGATCATTGTTTCTTCCTAATAATGATCAGTGATGCCTTTCCTTTTGTGAAATTTACGCCATCATGTGTTCGTTTCCTCCTTCTGTTGTATAGCTTATTTATGGGCAACGACCACCAGATTGGTTTCTTATTTTTGGAGGAGTGCGTCTTGGTTTTATTTGGGATGTCTCAATCCATGCATCCCTGTAGATGCTCATAGAATGCACTTGTAAATGATTCGGCAGATTGTATATCATTATCCTATAGCAAGAGGGCTTTGGAACTTTCCACTTTGGTCTTGGGAAGTGTGCAGTTTGCTTTTGAAAATGTCTTCACAGTGGTTTCCTTGACTGGGGGGGATGTGGATGTCCAGTGTGATTACTTCATTATCTGATATTATCAGCGAGAGGTTTATCTCTGTTGTGGAACACTGGTACCCCATGTTGGTGATGATCAGGTCCAGTATGTTGTCACCTCTAGTGGGCGTGGTGACCAGCTGTTCCAGGGCGTTTGAGTTTTTAAACTCTAGGAAACACTGGGCAAATTACGTTATACACGAGTAATTCTCCCACTCATTGTTTGGGTAGTTGTAATCTCCTCATATAATGGTGTTTGGTAGGGCCTTTATATTTTCTACTGTTCTCAGGAATACTGAGCGAGGTTCCTGAGACAAGGTAGGTGATCTGTAGCAGGTTACAATCTGATAAGCAGCTTTGCCCAATGTTAGTTGCATTTGCATGGTCTCCAAGGCCTCATATTGTGCCACTAACCTGAAGGTGTGGGTATCCATAAGGTAAATGGATACACCCCTTCCTTTTGTATTTCACTCTGGTTTTTGGGGCCGAAGATCAGAGGGATTGTGAGTGTTTTACGTGGAGCATGTCCAACAGCTCTGTGTTTGACATAGCTTTGTATGTTAGGCAGAGATCACCTCTGAGTTGGCGATATGTGAGAGAGTACAGCTGGAGCATTTTGAGACTGTCTGTGTATGGCATGTATTTCAGGCCGCTAATGCTCTTTGTGAGGTATTTCTGCAGGCTTTCCAGTTGTTGTAGATGTCTTGTGAGGTACATAGCAAAAGGGGTGTTGTACTCTATTATGGATCTAGTGAGTGATGAGTAGAGGGGAACAATGTCCTCTTCTATTCTGCATGAGACACCTTTTGTGATGAGGTGTGCCACGTAGAAGGATTTCCTGACTACTGTGGGGATGTGATTATCACAGGTGTGTCCACTGTCCACCTGTTACCCAAGGTCTCTTATCACACTTTCAGTGTTAAGTATACTACCGCCTATGTTGTAGTTCATGGCTACAGAGTTTTTACCAAAGGGGATGACAATGCACTTTTTGGCATTGAGCTTGAGGCCATGGCTTTGATACCAGGTATCTGTCTCAGTGAGGCCCTTTTGTAGTATGTCCGCATTTTTAGTATTTACAATTATGGCTCCTAGTTTGCAGTCATCTGGAAACTTCATTAGCCACAGACCTTCCACGTTAAAGTTTACTTCAGGGAAGTCGATACAAAACAGGACAGGACCCAGGACTGAACCCTGTGGTACTGCACTCGTCACTCGTCCAAAGTCATACTTGGAGTCTGCTACTTTCACAGTGTGTGTTCTGTCAGTGAGCCAGTTGGCATCCCATCTTCTGACATAGCAATTTATACCTAGTTTAGTGGGTTTATCTATAATTCCAGAGTGGGGGATGGTGTTGAAAGCCGTGGCAAGATCTACATAGGCTGTGTTAACCACCTTACCCTTGTCTACAGTTCTGTTGACTGCTTCAATGACGTCTACCAGGTTTAGGAGACATGATCTGCATTTTACAAACCCAACATGGTTGTGGTCCAGAGTTTGGAGATTACCAATGTCTTTTTTTATAAGTTGTATGATGATACATTCCATGGCCTTGCAGAGCAGGCTCATCAGGCTAATGGGGTGCTAGTTCCTGGGGTCCGTAGTGTCTCCACCCTTGTGTAGTGGGATAACCGTCGCTGTGCGCCATTCAGCAGGCACAAAGCCTGAGGTGAGGCTATGACTGAACATGGTACGTTAGTGTGGTGCCTGTTCTTTCTGTAGTTTGTGTAGAACACAGCCTGGGAAGTTATCTGGTCCCATGGATGCTGTGTTCCTGGCTTTGGAGAGTGTTTTTTACCTGTGCAGCCGTGATGACAGCAACACTGCAGTCTTCGGTTATAGAGATGTGCTCTTTCATGGGTGAGAGGGGGGTAAAGTTAGCACTGATCCTATCTGCCAGGATGTTGGCAATATCTGTTGGGTCTGTATATTTAGTGCCACTGAGCTGTAACTCAGAGCAGATCTGAGTGTTAACACTGAGATTCTTGACATAGCTATAGAATGCTTTGTGGTTGTCTTTAGAATCTGTGCCGATTTTGTTTTCATAACTAGCTTTGGAGGATTTTATCAGGGATCACAGCTTCTTACTGATGTTGACCATGGAGCTCCTCCACTCATGGGATTTTACCCTCCTTTGCAACAGTTTCTTCCTTCTGTTGTGCAGTTTGTTTATGGCAGGGGAACATCAGATTGG
This sequence comes from Protopterus annectens, assembly GCF_019279795.1. Taxonomy (NCBI): domain Eukaryota; kingdom Metazoa; phylum Chordata; order Ceratodontiformes; family Protopteridae; genus Protopterus; species Protopterus annectens. Next base: position 1,126,947,847 of record NC_056730.1, on the reverse strand, counting down.
CTTCCTTTTCTTGGAGGATAGCATCTTGGTTCTGTTTGGGATAGCACGACGCATGCAGTCATGTAAGTGCTTATAAAGTGCAATTGAGAAGGCTTCAGTAGTCGTAACTGTACTGTCCATCTGCATGGGTGTCCTGCAGTTCAGCACTTCTGTCTTAAGAAGCATGAAGTTGGCTTTGGAGACATTTTTTAACATGTTTCCTTAATGGGGGTGTGGGTCCAGAATGTGGATATGTAGGGTAATTAGCTTATGGTCAGATGGGACCAATGAGGCACTGACTTCAGGTGTGGAACACTGGTCATGCAGGACAAACCAAACCCCATAACCAACACAAATAACCACAAAGTGAGCTAAATGCTACTCATTGCCAGAAGTCTCAGCCTCCAGATGTTCACAGGCACTTCTCATTACGGAGAATATTGATATCTGTGCAGTAACAGAAACCTAGTTCAAGGCTCCAGACAGCACACCTGCACTACCAGGATACTACTCATTCCATACCTTCCAGCATCAGAACCTGAATCATAGCACATACGGTGAGGATGTATCCATATTCATCAAGGATACCTACACCTCTCTCTACATGCTCTCTACAGGATATGTACCCATAGAATGTTGCACAGCAACGTTCTTCACACTCCACAGGGATGGGGTCACAAAAACCCCTTGGCCTTCATGCTCTATGAGCCTGACGAGTGTGTTCTGCAAGGCAATGGAGCCAATCATAATGGAAGTCAACAATGCAGAGATTGGGAACCGTCACACAGTTGGGCACACCCAGTTTGGCTTTGTGAAATGCAGACCATGCCTCCTGAACAGGGAGGATTTCTTTTACAGTTACCCAGGCTACAGATGATTGAAATGAGCTCAACACAGCCTACCTATACCTCGCTAAGACCTTTGCCACCATTCCCCAGTCAGGTATCATATATGAATTCACCAACCTGGCCATGTATCCATACATCACAAGATGGATTGCAAACTGGCTCATAGATAGATCCCACACATTAAGAGTTGCTGGCTACATGTCAGACTTTACACCGGTAACGACTGGTGTCCCCCAGGGTTCAGTCCTGGGGTCCCTCCTGTTTGGTATAGACTTCTGAAATGTACATGCCAACACAGGAGGGTTGTGGTTGACTAAATTTGCTGGGAACTGTAAAGTGTTTGCCATAACAGATTCCCCGGAAGACAGACATATTCTCCAGAAGGGACTCTATGAGACAGATGTGTGGTGTCAGAATCATGGCCTCAAGCTCACTGTGGAGGAATGCATAGTGATCCTCTTTGTCGAAAACAAAATACTCACAAACTACCACATAGGTGTTACCCCCTTAAAAATGACAAAGTGATAAGGGATCTGGGGACACAAGTAGATAGTCATCTTTCCTTTACAACCATGTTGCCAAAGTGATTGGGAGATCCTATGTGGCCCACCTAATCAACAAAGAATTTGCATCAGGATCCAAAGAGGTAGTGTTGGCACTCTACTCTTACATCATCAGACCCATCGAGTACAGTGCACCATATTGGATGCACTCGACTTAGCATATCCAACAGCTGTAGAGACCACATAGGTACCTCACCAAGAGGATTACTGGCCTCAAACAGTTGTGTTATGCAACACAACTGGTAAAACTAAATCTGTTCTTCGCTGCATGCCTACTCAGAGGCACACTCTGCCTAACATACAGAGCCATGTCCAACACATAACTGTTGAACATGCTTCATCTACAGATAACATTGAGTCGCCCTACACATTCCAGGGATATGAACCTCATCAGAATGATGAATACAACATGCCGGTGGGATGAGTACCATCCCAGACACTTGCCTTACTGTGAACAAAGTCCCAATGTACACGAGACAGAACCCCTCGCTGACACTCTTCAAATGGAACCTTGATGAGTGGATGTGAAACAGACAATTTATGCCAGGCATCACATCAGCAGCCCCCTAGAAAGGGGCTTAGGGTACTAAGTATTAGAACTAGACCTTGGGAGACCACCCAATGGTGTGGTGAAAGCTGCATAACTTGTGTAGGCTGATATATGCCTTCATGGAGATAGTCTACTACATACCTATGAACCTATGTGACAGGTACATGTCTACAGATAGTAGATGTGTACTTCATTTCACAGTCATGTTGTACAGCAGGCACATGGACCACATACACTGTAATGCATACAGATACTGGTGGCTGGTATGTACAGTGGGAGAGATGTGCACCTCATGTCTTTTGTGCCATTGGGATGTGTGCTGGGTGGGACAGTCCTGGATGGCTCCCTGTCATGGTCACCCTCTTACACACATCTCTGCCCATCCATCTTATATTGATACATACGTAGGTAATAGGCTATCTGCCTGAAGGCATGTATTAGTATGGCCAGAGTGTGCAGCTATCACCACCCATGGAGTTAGTTCCCTAGGACTCTGTGTAGTAGAGCTGATGATGTGATCCATGGTGTGACAGTTCAGTTTCACATACACTGATCAAGGCTCCTCTGGAAGAGTGTCAGTGAGGGACTTGGCTTAATGTCGGTTGGGAGCCTGTTCCAAAGCAAGGGAAGTCTGTGAGTTAGGAATGTATCCCTCCAACATGTTCTATTTAATGTTGTGATGATGATATCCCTAGAGCATGTGGTACAGTGACCTTGGATTTACTTCAGATAGCGCATGTACATCAGTTCTGCATTGGACATGCACCTGTATGTTGGGCAGAGATCTCCTGAGTAGACAGTATGCAACAGAGTACAGACTGAGTTAAATTCAGTCTTGTTGCATGGGGCAACTGTTTGAGGCCAGTAATCCTCTTGTTGAGGTAGTTCAGTGGTCTTTCCAGCTGCTGAAGGTGCCTAGTCAGATTCATCGCAAGTGTGTTGTGGTACTCTGAGGGGTCTGATGACTGATGAGTAGAGGGAACCTACTTTGACCTACATGCATAGACCTTGGCAGTTTGTGGGAACACACAGCATGATTTTCTGACCACTTTGTTAATGTGTTTCTGAAAGTAGAGATGACTATCCACGTGTTCATAGATCCCTTATTATCACCTCCATATTTAGTGTGTTGGCACCTATGTGGTATTTGTATGACTGTAGCTTGAGGCCATAATTTTGACACCACATCTGTCTGACTGAAACCCTTTTTAAGAATGTCTCTGTTGTCCCAAACATCGATTACGACAACTTTTTTGCAGTCATCCACAAACTTTGCTAAACATAGCTCTCATGTGTTTGACTGTATTTCTGAAAAGTATACTCCAAACAGGAGGGATCCCAGGACTGAGCCATGGGGTACAGCAGTTGTTACCCAGCTTGAACAGGAGACCACAATTCTTACCTTGTGGGATCTATCTGTGCCCCAGTTGGCAATCCATCAGATGACATACATATTTATGTACAGGTTGTTGATTTTGTGGATACGACATGTGTCTGGGATGTTGGAAAAAGGCTTTTCAAGGTCTATGTGGGACATGTGTAGCTCATTTCATTAATGTATGTCCTGGGTGACTGCCTTGAAAACAGTCTAGCAGGTTTGGGAACCATGATCTGCCCCTGACCAAACCAAAATTGGTAGGGTTGGGTGTTTATATGCTTCCAATAGCTCTGTTTATGAGTTCCATCATGATGGACTCCATGGCCTTGCAGATCAGGCTTAATAGGCTTATAAGACAATAGTTCCCATGGTCTGTTGTGCACCACAACTTGTGGAATGTGCCAAATGTTGCTGTAACGCATTCAACAGTTTCATATCCAGTACAGAGGGTGAGTCTCAACAGACTGTTCAGGTGCAAGGTCTGTTTGTTTTGGAGTTCACATATGACATAGCTAGGGAAACCATGTCATCCCATAGATGCCATGTTTTTAGGTTTGGAAAGTGCTGTTTAACCATTGTATATGTGATTTCTGGGTTTTCACAATCTCCAGGTATGATAATGGGCCCTTCTGTCAATGAGAAGGGGGGGGGGTAAATATGTATGAACCTGTCTGACAAGATGTTGGCAATGTCATTCATGTACATGTATTCATTCACAGTTTGCACTGACTCAGAACATACATGAGTTTACATTGATATTTATGACATAGCGAAAGAAAGCTTCATGGTTCTCTATGGACTCTGACAATATTTTTGCAGAACATGGATTGGATAATGTTAGGAGTGCTCATTGTTTATTGATGATACTGATCGGAAATTTTTTGATCTTCTTTGAATTTTTCACTTTCTTTGAACAACTTAAGTACTTGTAGTATATAGTTTGATTATGACAGGAGTCCAATATATTATATGGGTCTGTTTTCATATAACTGTGTGCGCAAGGCAGGATTGGTGAATAGTGACAAGTTTCTGGGGTAAGAACTGCAACTGCCAGATATGTGTGGCCCACTGCTGTACTCAGACATGGCCTAAGTGTGTGAGCATGCCCAGTATGACCTTTCAGTATGTTGTTGACTGACATTTGCTTCGTTTATTTAAGTGTGTGAGCATGCGCAGTATGGACATATATACTATATGTGTGTGAAAAATCAAGTTGGTTTTTACTTCAGGGCTCACCTTTGTGTTGTACATCGACAGGAAGCACGCTGTGCCTGCAGGGCTTCGATGAGTCACTTTGCATAGACTTATCAACATTTCTACATACAGGGGGGGGCAGCTATTTGTACATTTCTACCCAGGGGGCACACCTGATTATTACTGTGGGTGTACATAGGATGAGGGGTTCATCTGACATTTACACACATTTGCTAGGCCTGCACTACTATGGCAGATACTCCATTTCAGTCTGTACTGTTGCCTATTGTACTGGCTTTAGGCATACTACTGTACTACAGATCTTAGCTTCCAATTTCACGTATATTAGTTTTTGACTTCATAGCCTACCCAACCCACATCACACTGCCTGGCCTGCTGTTATCTGTCCGCATAGGCCTGGGGGGAAGTTCAGAGGGCATGATACAGCATTTGTTTGTCTTTGTGTTAGTCTACAATTGTCCTGCTGAGTCTGTGCCAGTGAAATGCTGTCATGGCTTAGTGGTTCAGTACTGTGACTATAGTGCACAGTATCCTGAGTTCGAGCCCTGTCACTGCTTTTTATTTTCCTGCTGGGCAGACCTGACTGGTTAAGGAACAGTAAAGCAGGTGTGAGTGTGTTTACCCGACTTTGCTCGACTTTGGCTGACTTTGCCCAACATTACGCTAGTTTGCGCAGTGCACAGCTCTGCGCAATTGTGCTTAAATATGCTAAACAGTGGTAAAATGTGCTTAGCACTGCTTTATATTGCTTAAAATAGGGCAATCATGCCTCAGGTGGTGCTGCAGGGCTGCCTGTGTCGGATGCACATAGTACACTCCCTATACATGTTTGAAAACAGATAGTGTCAAGTTAGGCATCCCTTTTATTGTATGTGCGAGTCAGAGAGAAGTGTCATTTCCAGGGTTCCTACTGAGTCAGTGTATGTGCTATGCGTTGCCTCTTTGCCAAGGCCAAGGCATACTGAGCATGCCTCCTTCTGCCTACTAGAGCAGGCTCAGGTTGTTCCTCCTCCGAGTCATGCTGCGCCTGTGCAGGCCTTGGCAATGGTGGGGGGCTGTTTGGCCCTGCCCCATGTTGTTCCTGCTGCAGCTGTTTTCACAGGATCATACTGTGCAGCATAGCACAATGCCAATTTGGGTACATGTAGTTGGTGAGTACTGAAAGGCTCCACCAGATGTGTCCAGGTACAGGAACCGTGACTTGAGCATACCAAACACATGCTCGATTATGTTTCTTGTTTGTGTGTGTGCGCCTCATTATGGAGTTCTTGTTCAGGTGTGTGTGCATTTCTGATGGCTGTCATCAGCCACGGCTCCAGTGTGTATCCAGCATCCCCTACTAGGTGACTGTCAGGGATGTCCCCATTGGCAAATCTCTGGTACAGCTGCGTCAGATGCCAGATGTGGGAATCGTGATAGCTTCCAAGGCAGCCAGCACACACATTCATTATTATGCCCTGGGCATCGCACACGATCTGGCAGCTGATGGAGGGGAAGCCCTTGTGGTTGATGTAGACCCTACTCCACTCACTGGGTGGTGCTTTGATGTGTATGTGCGTGCAGTCTATTGCACCCACCACCTCAGGGTATTCTGCTATTTGGTGGAAAAGACGGATATTGCAGGCCAATGCCTCACAGGAACTGGGGAAATATACATGCTCACCGACATGTGCTGACATGGCATCCAGGAACTGGTGCAGTACCCTGGATGCTGATGCAACCCCCATCATATCACCAGTTGGTCTCTGGAAGGTACCTGTAGCTAGTATTCGTAGGCCAACACATACATTGGTATCCACTGGGATGGGGTTCCCCTCTGTTAGTTCTGTGTGTGAGGCGTGGCCGGCACAGCTCAACAATTTGCTGTAGGAGGTCTCTGTCCACTCTATAGCGCTCCACTATCTTCAGCTCATGTAGCCCCTGGTAGGTTACCCTGGGTCTGTACACTCTTCTCCGTCTCCTCACTGTGGATTGCTCAGCAGCATTCGCAATATCACCACCCTCAGCATCTTGCACATGTTGGCTTATGACAGCAATAGAAACCCCTAACATTTTGTCTGACTTAAGCTTTTTAAGTTTTCCCTCTTTGTATACTGCATTGTTGCAGAGTTCCTGAGAAAAAAACATGGGGGAATGGTGTTTGCAGAGTTTAAAGTGCTGGACTGGGCTAGTCTACTGCCTATGTAATTGGCTGATTCTGATATATTTCACCTGGCAGCTCTGCTAGTTCTCCTTGGTTAACTTCCTACTACTTCTTTTCCTTCCTTTTCCATTTCTGTTTCCACAAGGGGCAGCGCCGCTCACACGAGTGCACAGGCTTAGACGGGTGCACACGGTGTAAGCACATTTGCAAGAAATTTCATATATATCCACGGCGTACACCTTTGGTTTCTGGGTTTCAGCTAGGACAACTGTAGACACGCCTTTTGCAATTCTGAGCATCTCATGGCCAACACAAGCCACTCTGCTCCAATAAGCTTACAGTCTTTCAGACATACCCCCTCATGATGTCACCTATCTTCTACTCTACTACTCCCCTACTCCTACACTTACACTCTAGGGACATGGCTCACATACCAGGGAAAATTGGGATTCACTATCCTTATCCTCATTTGCATAGGATTGCCTACTAATGCTTGGTTACATCTCTCAAACTGAGCTTCCCCCCTTAGCAACCACTACTCAGTAGCCATGTTGTCTTCAGTCTGCCATTCACTTGCATGGCAGAATAATCTTTTTATTAAACATGCCTATTTTTGACTATTTTTTAATTATTTTCTGTTTTTTAAAGCACTGCACGTTTACGCGGTGCTGCACTATGCTTAAACATCGGAGATCAGGGGAAAAAAATAAATTTTTATTAATTTTCAACCTATAAAAATGCCAATGGCCTTATATTTGGCCATTGGCATGCTTCCTCAACTGGATGCATCCTTTATTTGGAGCTGTCATAGCTCCGTTTAGCTATTTGCAGAATGGTACTCCGTTACCAACGGAGTACATTTCTGCAAATAACACTACTCTTCCACGGACAGGTTAGTGTTTCCTGGATCGCAAATTTACCTCATTTGCACAGCTTTCAGCAGCAAATGAGGTAATTTGCATAACATAACACTGTCCGTGCAAGAGTAGCTTTAGAAGCTCTCATGCACGCCCCTGCCGGCTGTTGCTGGATCGCTTGGCAGGCATATTGGTTGTCTGCCGTCTTACACTACTCAGACTCCGTGCAAGCCTTCGTAAGTCTGGCCCGATAACTTTAACATAATAGTGCAGATTTCTGTACTTACTTTCTAACATGACTTCCAGCTGTGTCTCAGATGTTAATATTAACATTTATTTTGGAGACATAACTAAATGCATCTTTTTCTCTTTCTTATGACCATTATTGTGCTCGGTATATTCCCACAATTACTAAAGGGAGTGGCTAATAATTTTACATATGCCAGTAAAACAATGGATACGTTTCAAAATATATCTGTAGAAAAGCAGCCTTTGTTTATACTGTGGTTTTAATAATATATCTTCTGTATCCACTTTCCAAATGGGGCATAACAGCCATAACATGTTTGAGAGAACCGGAGGTCCCTCTTGATGCAGTCAGTGTGGAACTAACTCTAGCAGTATGTATACATAATTACAGTGGAGATATCTCAGGCACTAGAAATGGATTCTGTATTGAATTAAATATTTTGGAGTTGACCAACATGTAAAACCTTAGACAATGTCCAGTCACTGTATTTTAGTAAGGTGTGACAAATATACGAATGAAAGCTTATGCCAATACCGAGCTCCCAAATGCAGACCGTTTTAGGGTGTTTTATTGCTATAGCATCCTGGAAGTCTTTCTCCACAGAACAACACTGCAGTGTCATGAACTGTTATCTAACGAGGTGTAAGCTGTTGACTGGTGTGACAGGCAAGAAGGAGAACGGCATAGCTAATACCCTTTGAATAATTCATACAGATAGTTTATACAGACCTACCGAGTGGCTCCGAGAAATATTTGGAACTCATTTTGAAAACTGTACACTGCTAGACTTTTCTACTAAAGTCAGTAGTCATAACTCTTTGTGAAGAATCATGCTAATTAAATTAATCTGTTTTCAATGACACAGAGTTTGAAAAGTATAATTAATTTTACAACAAAAGTCTTCTTTATAAACTTGCAACCCCACCACCAAGTGTGTAGTTCCCTCCTATATCTTTACTGCAAGTACGGAAACTGGTGAAAGTGAAGAAAAATCATTGACATAGAAACCAGAGTAGGAAAATGGCAGAGATCAAATGAATTAAATTATGTGGCCCAAAAAAGTCCACAAATGGTCTTTTTATTATTTTAAAGTTGTTACTTGCTTGTTCTAGAAGCCAAAGTCAGAAATATGAAATTTCAAACAATACAAAAATTAAGGTAAACTGTTTAAAAAAAAAGTTAGCATACAGCTTAAATCAGGAGAATGAAAAGGGTTCACAAGAACACGTACTATAAAACCACACAGAGCACAACACTTACGCTGTCAGTCTGCAGTTACAAAAAGTACTGTTAATGACATGTCTCCTCAGGTTCCAAGTCTACACATTTTAGATATAGATTAAAACCCCTTTGTCTGTGTCCTGTGTAAAAGCTGGGTAAAAGGTTTAACAACCAAACACATAAAGCAAGTATTTTCATTTGTTGACCAAGTAAGTAGGCTGGCTGGTGATCTTTCCTTGTTTTTCTTTTAGTTTTTAATATTTTCAGCCATGAGTAGTATGAGGTAGGGGGGTCTATATTATAAGATCGACATTTGAAAACATCGAACAACATATGGTCAACACATTCAAACACTGACCTTATAAACAGGCAAAAAAAAAAAAAGAAAAAAAAAGAAAAAAAAGAAAAAGTACCCAAACGGGTTTAAGCAGGGGGCAACCCCCCCTGTACCCCCCACTCCCCTACTTAAATATACCAACTCCAAGAACGCACTACATTGAAGTAAACGGAAATCTCTCCTTACTGAGATTTCCATTTACACGCTTGAGATTCTGAGCGTTCGATATTCTTGTGTCGACAACGTCAGATTCAACATTGTCGGTTTTTGAGAATATAATATAGACCTGAGGTAGTACAATATTAAACAATGAAATGAACAAAAAAAAAAAAAAAAAAAAAAAAAAAAAAAAAAAAAAAACTTGAATTACAACACTACCCTAAAAATACAACCAAACTACAGTGGGCAAATATCAAAAAACTGGAAGACGATGAATAATTTATATCTAATTAAGTAATTAAAATTAATGTTGATGCTTGAAGTATTTGGTCCATTAAACTGAAGCAGATTAACTGTATACACTTAAATAATTAAAAAATGAAATCTAAAAGCCTTCAGATTTATGATGTTTGTCAAATCAGTGAGTAAGAAATTCCAAACCAATGGACAAAGCACATGCGCTAACATCTTAACATTTAAGATGGCCTATGTAAACAGAGTATTTAAGGTTGAAAAGAACTGTAAGGAGCAATCACAAATTCCAGGCAGAAATTTTGTTAACTGATGTAAAGGCATCAAAGTAGGGCAACTTATAAATGGGTACAGCAAAGAAAAATTACTGTTTATGTAACAAATAGCAAGTTTGCAGAATTTATGAAAAGACTGTGATGTGTTCAAATACACAGCAAAGACTCTATAGATTTTATCAGCCCTTCCCTTTGGGAATATGAGGCATTTGAGAGCTTAAAAGATAATTAGTTCATATTCAGGTTTGGGAATGTATATACGTTTGGCTATGGCATTTCTGACTTCAATGCTAAGAGGTCTTGTTAGCTTTTTAGTCATTTTAAGCAGACCACAGACTTTGTTCATAGTCATCTCTACATAACTGTGGAAAAGCAGCAATGGAATAAAGAACACTTAATTATTTGTGTGTGTTAGTGGATGCAGTAGTATTGCCCCAATATTCACAAATATTGAAGACAGAGTTACAGCTGTGGGAAGTGCTGAATCACATGAATTTGGTTTTTGAAGAATTAAGCTGAATGTTGCTGATACCGAATCAGGAGAAGAATTGAATAAAATCAACTTGAAGCAAAGACTGCACATCAAGGCAGTTACTAGAGCTTTGGGAAGTAGAGTCATGTGTTTTAAAATCATTTTGAGATGTGGTTAATCAACTAGATGGTTAATAATGAACAGGGGAACAAGAAATTGGCTAAGAGCAGGCACTAGGAAAAAAAAATAAGACATCAAGATGAGGGTGAGAAAGATGTCAGTCAGACATGTCATGTCTGAACCATACTAGGGTTTCATTGGAGAAGATTGGCTAGCTTAAAGAGAAGTAGTGTAAGATCAGTACGGTCAATATTTTTTAAGATCAACATGGACAGTACCAGTGAGCAGCCCTTGGTCCATATTGTTTAAATATTGGGTCAAATTGCAAAACAGCTGACCTCAGTATAAGCCTGCCATGATTTTGAAAGACTTGCTCTCAGTGTAAGTGACTTACTTTGGTATAAGGCCTATCCGGAAACAGGCTTACTCCTTGGGACAGATTCCAAAAGACCTGCTCTGAGCCTGCTTTCAATGTAAGTGGCCTTTTGCTTATGAACATCTTGTTTGTATTAAAACTGTGTCTAAAAAACACTGAGCTTTGCTACTAGTTCTGTGCAGTTGAATAAAATAAACAGTTTGTTTGCAAAAAACTTCTCAAACATTTACTCTACAGAAGAAAGGTTAGCAAGATTATCAACAGTTACAGTGATCAGGCTGCAGGAGGTTTTAGATTTTTGGGAAAAGGGGTTAATTACTGCAGATTTCAATTCCAACTAAATAATATCAATATACACAGAAAGTCTGGAGATGCGTGTTACAGTCTGGAGCAAGGCAAAGAAGACAACTAACATTAAAATCAATATGTAAAATGAGATTTCTTTTTGTGGTCCAAGTATCAATAAATAATTAAAGGACAGATTTAAGTACATAGTAGAGAAGAGAGTGGTAGCTTTTATACTGAAGTGATATATATCCACCAAGAGACAGATAACTAAAAACAGACCCCTTAGGGTAATTACAATTTTTGTGTATAAGCAACAATATTTGAGATGGTGGGATTGAGGGTAGGCAAAGATAGGCCTCACCTATATTCACTGTGGAATGATGAGAAACAATCAGTTCAATGTATGTGTGCATACATTACAGGTTTAGTCATCAGCAAGGTCTACAGGGCTCATAACTGCTATATGTTTCTCCTAAACATTATCAATTAATAAGCTAAGTGAGGAAAATGTAAATGAAGATCCAAATTAGCCAAAGTTGGCAGGAGTTTACAGCCATGGCATGCAAGACATTCTCCTATCAAAAGGAAGAAATAATATAAACAAGCATCATTGAGATAACTTTACTCAGCTACCAAGATATGCATTTTTTTCTGTTCTCATTTTTTAACCTCAAAAGCAAGCAAGCTCATAAAATTACAAGCATAGATAAAATGGAAATGTTTAGAATGTCACAATAGTTACACAATAGTTCACCTCATAAAATGTAAGATACTACCCACTCTGTAATATTTTAATGTTTTTTGTTTCTGCTAAACCAAAAATGTGATGTAAAAGTAATACAACTATGTAACTAAGCCCATCAGGTTTTCCTACGACAGCACTTCCAGCAGAAGATGCATATACCAGTGCTTATATAATTAGAGACTTTGTCCCTGAAGTTGAGGATTCTGGCTAGCATTCAGTCTCCCAGAAAAGTGATTAAACTGTGAAAAGTACATCTATAATCAAGACTAGTCATTGGTCACCACGAGTAAAAATGCATCATTCCATCCAATGTTCAAGCAGAGCAAAAATTCATATTACACTGCTTTAACTTCCACAAATAATGGAGCTTTGTTGGGTGGAGTGGATATTTATATATTCTGCAGGATGGTTTAACAAGACGCAAGCAGGTAAGTGAGGACATTTGGGAGCTTCTGAAAATAGACAAGCAATATAAGATGAACGTAACTAAGCCCTACCGAAAGAAAGAAAAATCTCTAGGTTGTAAGAGACATTTTCATTGTTTGCCAGAACCATGGCCGAAAAACTGTCCACATTCCAGCAGAATCTGGATCTACAGATGGGAAACAGAAAATTTACCCCATGACTGCCCTCTGTACAACTAATGAACACGGTGAGCTCTGATATGCTTTATCCATTGCATGGGTCTCATCAAATGATCTAAGGTATGATTTCAGTTATTCTCATTTAGAGTAATATATAATTATCAACCAAGGGATGGGGTGGCCAATCTCTAACCAAATGGGATAGGTTAATTCATGAATAAAAAGGGAAACTAGCGAGAGTTAAAATGCTCCATAAGAGCAACTAGCCTAGTACTTATCTATGAACCTATTAAAACTGAAAGCAATTTTGTTTTCAGGCAAAAGAAAGCTTCAGCAAGTGACTGTTTTGATTAGACTATTACAGTTATAGCAAATATGTGAAATTGTGGTTAGTGGTTGCCTTATGAGGGAGAACTTAGATGAAAGACTAAAGAAGGTTGCTTAATAGCATTAATATATATACATTTTTACCACACATGGAAAAAAGCTTGTTTGCTAGAAGGGAACTAGGCCACACCCTTAAGACTTTTACGGTAAGTGATGGTTTAAAGGAAGACTGCAGAATTTTGATAAACACTAAAAATGAGCTAACCTTATTTTAGACAACATTATGGTTCACTAGCAGAAATTTAAAGTCAGAGGATGCGTGAACAGAGTTTACTACGAAAAGCAGAGTTTAATGTTATAACAGCAAAGCAGTATTACAGCAATGGTTAAAAAAAGGTGGACGGGACTTTCTCCTGTATTCTTGGATTACAGGAATTAATAGTGCTGGTGCAACAAAGACAGTGGTTTCTGTGGTTTGATTTAGCAGGATGTATCCAACTAGCCTCACAACTTTGGTGGCTGGTTAATGTTGCATGTTACTTGCACAGTGGAAATGTTTATTTAGGAAAAGGTATTTGCTCGCTGCAGTACTTTAAGATTTTTAAGGGTGAGATAAGAGGTAAAAAGCACAGCAAGGGTTCTGATGCTTCCAATATGAAACTGTAATAAGATATTGCAGCCTGACCCAGATAGGGCAAACACTTAAAGGTGTGGAAGACACATACCTTCAGACCCAGTTGTCAGAACACATAACATGATTTTCATAGTTAGATATAGTTTGTTAATCCCCTGCTGTCATCAGTCAGGTAGCCCTTTCACATGGTAGCCTGCTGTGTATTATACAAGTACTTGCTCTCTCGAATATAATTGTCAAGTTGACTTTTAAAATGTTCAAGGTTTCTGATTCCCAAATCCTTGGGAAAGAATGTTCCACAATCTCGTTATACTTTGAGTAATAAAATCTCCTTTTTTCAGTTCTGTTAATTTTTGTTCTGAACAAAACCCCCCCTTTTCTCATTCTTATGGGTTGATCTTTTACTGAAAGACAGATCTTCTCTTCTTCATGGAAGTATTTTTTGTGGATGTTACAACATGAGTCTACAAGCCTAAAATAGGGTGCTAATTTACACTGTAATCAGGGGACAGTTCACTGTGATTACCCACTAGCTAAACATTTATTACCCTCAGTATAAAGCAGTTAATAACAGAGCATTGATTAAAGCTGAGAAGGGTTTGGGAAGCCTGGAGCTATGCACTGTTATAAATCCTTGGTTTACAAACAGGATTCATGAGAACTATTAGTACAAGGGTTGCTGTAGGGTTTGATCAGGTTAATATTAAACATGTTAGCTGCTGCTGCTGTATGTGGATTTGATACTGAAAATTGTCTTTTAGTACTGTAAATTTATCAGAAAGCATATTTTATTAATGAGAATGTCTAGTTTTCAGTCAGACATGAAAACTGGGGGTCAATTAATTTTAGTATGCCTGTCTGCTAATGGTTGTTTTCTTTCAATCGGTTTAAGACAGAATAACAAGAGTGATAAAATATTTTGCTGTGGTCAGGTACTACAGCTTTCTTTTTTTTTGGGGGGGGGGAGAATAATACCTATTAAATGTTGTCAATGAAATTTGTTAATTTTGTGGGAATAATTGTAAAATACAAAAAGAGTAAAGTGAGCTAGTCCAAAAGATGAGGTTATATGGCACTTTAAGCATTCATGTCTTGAACAAATAATAAACTGGTTAACGTCGGAGATGTGACCATAATCATGTATATTATGGGCTATGATGGCTTTCAGAGATGGATGCATGATCTAGGTTGATTTTTTTTTAAACAAGAAACAACTTTATTAAATTATGATCACTTATGACATAGGCAATCATACATTTATATAAATGAAAACAAACCATACTGACATTTTTTAGGTGCAAACATTATACACCACTTATAATCTGTCCAGTCATTGTCAGTCAAACATTACATACTTCATTCATATCCTGCCTTCTTTTAAACCTTATTCGTCCTCCAAACTGTTATTCTGCATGTATTGTTCACACAATTCCCTTTTTTCTACGTAAATTGTTCTTACCCTTTTAACTATCCTATTTTCAGTTGTTTTATCTCTGTTACTATATTCACTAAAGAGTTAGTTTAGACTTTGATTTCCATTTTCTAGTAACTGCAATTGCTTTTTTGGCACCCACCATAATTTGACTCAGCAAGGTCTTACTATGTCTATGCAATTCCGAGTCTGTATCATGGCTCAAAAAAATTATTTCCTTAGTTATACCAATTTGCTCACCCAAAATTTCTAATAAAGTAGTCTACTGGGAATTTTAAAGTCTAACAACTCATTACACTCCCAGAAAATATGTTCCCAATTACCTCTTTCTTCCCCATCACACCTCCAACATTTGTTCTCTTCCTGAGGAAAATTTCTTTGGAGTCTACCTGGGGTATAACATACCTATGTAAACACTTCCAAGCAAAGATTCTACATCTTCTAGATTGCTGCATATTTGGGAGACATACATATCTCCCCCATTGTTCCTCTGTGAATTGCTTATCCAATGTCTCTTCCCAATCCTTTCTAACCTCCTCTGATTCTTACAGTTATCTAACAATATTGCATATGCTGTAATTGTTATCCATTAACAGCAGCTTCTGTTTTAGATTCTACTATAAAATCTACCACTTCTGGTCTTTGCTTAGGATTCCCCTATTTCTTTCTCTTTACGTACACAATGATATGAATTTTTGATAGGAAAGACAATCTCTAGACTTTAGCCCAAATAAATTCTTGACCTTTTCCCATTCTATTACTTTTTCCTCTCAAATTATTTACTCCCAATATTTTGATTCCTTTGCCAATTTTCTCCAATAAATTCCAAACCCCTCTTGCCCATTGTCTGTATCCCTAACTGCAGTCATCCCTATGGGCAGAATTTCCTTTTTCCATTCCTGGATTGGGTTAATTCTAAGAATACTTGTATTCTGTATGGTTATTGTTATTCTACTTAAAGATCTGTATCCAAAAATCTCAGTCTCTCATTGTTTCTTGAGCTTCCCTCAATTTCGTTTGCAACCCTTTCCACTTTGATTTATACCTTTCTGCTTGTGTTATGTATATAAGCCTTAACTGTGTAGCTTTGAAATACCCATTCAAATCAGGTAATCCCAAACAACATTGTTTTGTTGGAAGAATCAGCTTATCCCACTTGACTCTTGCCGTCTTCCCCTCTCATATAAAATTATTTAGCTTTTTATGAATTATGTACAACTTCTCCTCTGGTTGTTAAAAATATGCCTAACCTGTGTATAAAACTAAAGGGACTAAAAGCATTTTAACTGCTTATATCCTGCTATCCATATCCATAACACAGAGCTTCCAGTTTCTCAGTATTTGTATTATCTTGTGTTTAGTCTCTTCCCACATATCCTTAGCTGCCACAACAGACTCCTTTTTAATCCATACTCTTAAGTACTTCATGTTATCATTTCCCCATAAATATGGGTATTGCTGAACCAATTCTTGTATGGATAACATAGTTTACAGCTGTTGCCTTTCTTTCAGCTTCATTAATTTTATACCAGAAAAAAACTGACACTGTCGAAAAATGTTCCACAACACAGAGATGTAATTTTCTGGTTTTATCCAGTATAAAATAATCTGCAAATTAAGCCAACTTTTCTTGATCACTATACCAATTATATCCTTGAATTTCTGAGTCCATTAGTTTCTTTCACAATGGTTCTAAATATAATGCAAATAACAAAGGGTCAAGAGGACACCCCTGCCTGATTCCTCTGCTCAAACAGATATTATCAGAGATGAACCCATGCACTTCAGTTTTCACCCCCAATTCCTCACATACCCTCCTAATCAACCTTATAATTTTATCAGGGAATGCAAATGCTTCCATTCCCTGTTCATAAAATTTCAGCTTTTCTTACAACTTGCTTCCATATGGATCATCATTGCTCTGTTAATGTTGTCAAATGTTTGCCTCCCCTCCACAAAACCACACTGATCCATATCTATCAATTTTGACATCACCTCTGCCATTCTTTTAGCTATTATGGACGTAAACACTAATTGTTTAGAATAGAAATGGGCCTGTATGAAAGTGGATATGATGGGTATTTGCCCTCTTAGCATCACAACCACCACCTATTTCTCCCAGGATGTTGATGCTCCTCTTAAAATACTCAAACAAAACCTACCAGATCTTTATCAGTTTTTCCCTCCTAGCATCCACACTTCCGCAGGAATGCCATCTATTTTTGGGGACTTTCCTGCAGATCAGTTATACATCACCATTTTTATCTCATCTCCTCCTATCCTAAGTGTTAGTAATTGAGCTTTATATACCTCTAACATTAGCATATTTAATTCTTCCATAAACATTTCCATTTGTACCTTTTCTTGATTTCCATGTCTCTGCTTTATACAGATTTTCATAACATTTCTGAAGTACTTCTAGTACTTCGACAGGATCTCGTTATCTTCCTTGTTATAGGCTCCCTAACCTTAGTGACAACCCTTTCTGCTTTCTGTTTATTTTATTTATTTATTTTTATTTTATTTTACATTTGTTGACTGGGACAGTCCAACTGGATTTATGTCCATTTTCAGTGGAGGCCTGGGGAGAAAAGCTCCAAGGTAGACAGATAAGTAATAACAAAGAAGGCTGTTGCCTATGTCATTCTGCTAAAAGTTTTTGTGCTCTGGAATTATTATCAAAAACAGTTGCTTAACAGCAGTCTTTCTAATCTCACGCATATTATCAAGGTAATCCCTTATTTTCTGTTTAGCATTCTGCAACGTCTCTTCTTGTTTTGTGAGATTCCCCCTATTCTGCAATATTTTAACCTTTGCCCTTCCCTCTAAATAATCATCGTTACTTTTAAACCATCTCTCTCTTATTTCTATCCTCTTTTTAAACTCCGCTTTAATTTTATCTCACTCTCTAGCTATATTTTTAGAAGAAATTTCTACCGTATTTCTTTCTAAATAAGACCTAACCAGAGAATAAGGCCTAGCATGTTTTTTCCAGGGTGTTCATGATATAAGCCCTACCCCAAAAATAAGCCCCAGTTAATATCATCAACAACACATAATGGACGTGATAATTATAAAATAATAATATTGACACTCGTTGACTGAGGTTATCGTACTCTGTTCGCCTTTTTCGGACCATTCGGACACTCAACTTCTTCACTTTGCAGAAAGTCGTAAGACTCTTTCACTGGGAGTCCGCCACGATTCTTACTGTAACCCTAATCATCACTCACACTTGGTTGAGATCCTTGGCCCATAAACCCACGCAGGTGTACTTTGGTCAAAGTACAGACAACGCGCGGGAAGCGTGCGCTCATGGTAATGAGCAGCTGTGGTAGTGTCTTCTCTTCATAACCGGCACCATTTTGTGTTGCCACTCTGGTTGCATAAGTCTTCAATTAACCCCTCCCCAGACAAGATAAGTGCAAAAAGAAAGAGCTATTCCATCGAGTACAAGAAAGGAATCGTGGAGGACACCCAGGGAAAGAACCTGATGCCTTTCTGTAAAGAGAAGAAGTTAGATCTCCGAATGGTTCGAAAATGGCGAGCAGCGTACGTTAACATCAGTCAACAGGCTGACGAGGGAATCGCTAAGAAGTGTAAGTGTGGATCAGGTCGGCAACCATTATTTCCTGAGCTTGAAGACATCATCTGGGAGTGGATTGCTAACAGGAGAGCAAAGGCTTTGGTTGTGCGCAGGGCTGATATTCAACCATTTGCCCTTGCAATAGCACCACAGTTAGAAATATCCCCAGAAGAATCTAAAGCATCACAACATTGTCTGGATGGCTTCCTTCAGCGATATGAATGTCTCTAAGAAGATCAACAACACTGTTCAAGATGGAAGATACTGAAGTTATTAAAACGTGCACTTGCGTTCAAGTCCTTTGTTAATGGCATTGACTTTTCTAAATACCAACTCTCCAACATGATTGCTATGGATGAAACTGCAGTGTTTATGGGCCAAGGATCTCAAACACACAACGGACGTGTTGAATTATAAAATATCTGCACCTTGGTGCAACAGTTGATCAGAGGAATGCCTCGTCAATCTACATTCCTTCCACTGGTTACGAGAGTGCATGTGTTACCTGTGTTTTGGCAATTTGTCTAGATTGAAAGAAAACCCCACCTCTAATTATTAGTAAGGGCAAGAAAGATAAAATTAAACGTGTTTCAGGCATTTACATTCTTGAAACCAAAAAAGCCTGTTGCACACAAGCAGTTATAAGGAAGTGGATCAATGTAATACTGCCACTTGTTTTGCGAGGTGGTGAAAGAGGTCTGCTAGTTTGGGATTCAGCCAGCACTCACTGTGCTAAAGAAATGAAGAAATTCCTAGCATGGAGGAGAATAGATCAAATAATGATTCCTGCAGGAATGACTGCCTATCTCCAGACTCCTGATATTGCAATAAACAAGCCATTCAAGGACCATTTGCAGATGGAACTCATTGACTACATTGAAAACAGAATGGAGAGAAATCAGCATGGAAACTTTGTGAAGCCTTGCCTGCAAGACGTCATGACTTGGGTGAAAAATTAATGGGCTAAAATCACTGACAGCTGTGTTGCCAATGCACTACGAGCAGGCTACTTGGTCAAGCAGTGCTCATTTAAGGAGAGCTCTATTGCTAGGCATAACAGACTGGAGCCAATGGTGCTACAGGAAATGGAGTCGCAAGAAATTCAGGCCGAAATTTGGGGGTTGGACACTTATGACAATGTTCCAGAAGATGACGACATGACTGTATTTGAATAAGTGTGAAAGCCAAGGTGCCGATATTCTGGAGTTGAAATGTTTGTTGCACTGTTATATGTAGAATTCTCACACAACTGTCAACCCGTTATTAGAATTGTTGTCCAATAATAGAAAAGTACGAAATAAATATCAGTTTGTATACATGAATAAATGTCGATTTTTGTACATGAAGAAATGTTGATTTATGTTGATTAATAAATGCCAATTTTTGTGCATGAATAAATGAATAAAGGTAGATTGTTGTACGGTGCGGGTAAATAAGGCATCCCCTGAAAATAAGCCCTAATGCACATTTCGCCAGGAGAAAGAATATAAGACCCGGTCTTATTTTCAGGGAAATATGGGATCTTTCCTAATAAATCACAAATAATTTCTACTAACCATTCCTTAAATTCCTCTCTTTTCAACAGATAGGCGGGAAAACACCAGTGTCTCATTTCTTTACCCTGCATTTTTACTTTAATTATTAGTGAGTGATCTGAAATAGTTATTGGATACATATCAAAAATGTCAATTAAATGCACATGTTCCTGTAAAATAAAGTTCTGTCTAGCTTAGCCAAGTTTTTGTATTGTGGGGAATAATGAATAAATTCACTATAGACTCCTACTACTGACTTTACATTATCCGTGCCAAATATTTTCATAACTTTCTTCAAAAATCTACCCTCTTTGGTTATATTTTTCTTTCTGGGCCCTCCAAATACATCCTCACTGCTACAAATCAAATTCCAATCCCCACCTATAAGCAATATTCCCTGCTGAAAGCTGATTATTTCTCCAATTATTTTCTTAAGCTGTATTACAGCAGTTTTAGGTGGAATATAAATATATGCTGGTACAATCCTCCTCCCTTGCCATTAGCCCCTTAGTACTACAAATCTACCATTATATTTTTTTTTATCTTCTTCTGTCACTGTTGGAGCTCATCTTGCAATTAATATAAATACTCCCCTTTTCCTTTGACCCAGATATTCTGCTGAATAAACATCCTGAAAACCTTTCTTTATCAAATTCACATGCTCAATTCTTCCCAAATGTGTCTCTTGTAGCACAACTATTTGCACGCTACATTTTTAATATAGTTCACTACTCTTTCTTTTTTGTATACATCTGTGAGACCATTTTAGATTTAATGATAATATAGAAAGTATTGTCATTATGTTAAGAAGTTATTATCCCCACCCGTTATAAGTAACAGCTTTTTTTAATGTCTAGCTCCAGCTTTTGTGTTACATGCATACACTTGTGTTTGGCAGGTTGATCTTTTATACAGTTGTTTCTTATATCTATTTGAACCCATATCATATCTTACACACCATTTTGTTTTAGTGAAAGCCCTCAAACAGCAGCAAAAAAAAAAAAAAAAAAAAAAAACACCCCTACTAAAATCTATTAACTTAATACTAACACATATAATTATGTACATATTCAAATATTGAAGTTTAACCCTCCTAATAGGAACAATTATCCCAGACTTACTGCCACACTCATAGACTTGTTTTAACCTATAAGTAAGGTTATCCATGCTAAGATGCACGCTACAGCCTGTGCTTCTGAGTGCTGTCTGTTTTTGTCTTATCTTTATTCCTCTCCCAATTTGGGAAAACATTTGAATGCTTTAGAAAACATGATTTCTTAGCCATTGAAAGAAAGAAGTATTCTGTTTTTATTATTCCTTATCAGAGTGTCTCCATGGAGACATGAGAACCAGATACACAGTTGCCTCTACAAGCACCCATTTGTTTGCCAGAGGGAAAAAAAAGTTATGTATTCACCATAACGTTCCATCTGTATTGCTGATTTTTTTTATCACTCCTTACAGATGGGTTACAGATCCGATCCTCGGATCCAACTTGGCTGTTACTAAGCTCATGGCAACCAAAGAAGGTCTTGGACACTCCCCTTACCCACAATGCATCTCTCCCTGTACTCTCAGATCTTGTTTGCCATACTACGCAGTGGCAATAAATTCAGTAATAAAGAATAAAGAGTGACGGATGATTGAAGAGGCCAGTTTTGCTGGGACAACGATAAAAACACCTGTCCTGACTGTAAAAACTTCTCAACTAGGGTGGGGGATGGAGGGTGGGACTGTAATGAGATATGAAAAAAATCAACAATACAGATGGCACGTTATGGTGAGTACATAATGCATCTAATATTGTCAATTTTTCATCTCGTCCTCACAGATGGGAAAGAGTCCCCAGCTTCCTATATCCTGGGGAATTTAGGGGAGAATGTTCCTCAGAACCACAGAACCAAAGGAAGCCCTTCCCCAAGAGACCAAGTCCAACATACAGTGGGAGATAAAGGTATGATGGTTAGACCATGTAGCTGTTGCACAAATGTCATCCACGGAAGCATTAGTTTGAAAAATAGCCTATGAGGCCATAGCCCTACTGGAGTGAGCTCAAACAGACGTGGGAAGATGAATACCCTTTGAGGTGTAAATGAAGGAGATACAGTCAGAAAGCCATCTTGATAAGGTAACCTTGGAGACAGATAAACCTTTCTTAGGACCAACAAAAGCAATAAATAATAGTTTTGTCTTGTGAAACTCTTTGGTTCTATGTCGGTAGAATCACAACTGTCTATGTACAGCTAAGAAGTGTAGAACATATTCACCCTTGGTGCTAAAGTTAGGAAAGAAGACAGGCAAGTGAATTGTTTGGTTGATATTAGTTTGAGAAACAACTCTGGGAGAAAGGAGGGGTTGGTACGCAGTGAGACCCTGTCTTTGTGAAAAACTGGATAAGGAGAATGTGAGCATAAGGTTTGGATGTCCAAAATTTTCTTTGCCAATGTGATTGCTACTAGAAAAACAGTTTTCCAGGAAAGAAACTTAATATCACAGGTGGCTGAGAGTTCAAAGGACAATTGTACAACAGAATGCAGTACTAAGTTGAGGTCCCATGGAGGAGAAGGATCTCTGTGATGAGGTTTTAACAACAGAGTTATTTTTAAGAAGGCTTTGGGGAAATCAAGGGAAAATTATCCTCTGCAACATGGAAGACTAAAATGGCCTCTAATTGAACTCTGACTGTGGAGGCAAACACTCCATCATTAAAAAGCTGAGCCAGGGAAATCCAAGATAAAGTGAACAGGGGCTGTAACAGGATCTACATCACACTGCTGAGCCCAAATTACAAATCTCTTCTATTTATTTTTGTACAGCTTTTGGGCAGCCAATTTTTAGGAAGACAAAGGAGCATGTTTGACTGGCGTGGAGAGCATAGGTTGACTGGCAATTAATGGAACTGGAAAATCAAGCTGTCAGCTTGAGATGGGGAGGTTGGGATGAATCATTCCTGTCGGGTGTGACAGCAGCCCTGGTAAGGTTTCCAGAATCCAGGGTTTCTTCTGAACATAAGGCCAAAGAAAGGGAAACTGAATTTGATTAGTCCAGAAAGTGACAATGAGCATTACTGTTCTCTTCAACCTGCTTGCTTTCTGAATAAACTTGGAGATCAGGGGTAGTGGAGGAAAGGCATAAAGTAAACTGGGGGGAACAACTGTGAGTGACATCAACCCTTGGGGACTCCTCCTGTGAGGGGGGGGGGGGGATCAGGACAAAGTAGTTGCGTTTGTTGTTTTGGGGAAAGCAAAAATTTACAGCAAAGCTGGCCCCGTGTATGGAAAATGTCCTCCGCTACCTTTGGATTGAGGGATCAATCGTGAAGCATGAGAATGGACCTGCTCAATTTGTCTGCTATCATGTTGAATTTTCCCAGAGTATGCATTGCTATAAGAAAACGATTGGAGGAGATTGTCCATTGCCACACTCTTGTGCCTCTCGACACAGAGGGCAAGACTTGGTTTTCCCTTGCTTATGTACCAGACTACTGGCATGTTGTCCGATTGAATCGCAACTGTTCTTAGAAAAAGAGAAGGCTGCAATGCTTGCAATGCATAGAGCATGATTCTCATCTCCAGGACACTGATGTGCAAGTTCACCTCATTTGCAGACCAGGTTCCTTGAACCGTCCTCTCCAGATAATGCCCCACACAGTATTTGAGAGGCATCCGAGGTCACCGTGGCCTGAGGTTGTGGGGGGAACAGTTGGCCTTGTAACAAATGGTCTAATTGCATCCACCATAAGAGGGATCTCTTGCAGACATTAGTTATCAGAATCTGGAGGGACATGGACTGATGAAGAATCGACCACTGGACAGGCAGACACCACTGAAGAACTCTCATGTGGAATATGGCTAACAGAACTAGTACTATAAACCACAGCCACTGACCCCAACTATAGGAGAATATGATGTGCAGCCACTTTTCGATTTCAAAACAACCTATTTATTTTGTTGTCTGATTGTCAATACTCTTTATGGTGGATAGGTGAAGAATGGAGTACTGTGCATTTAACAGTAGATACCCAATTGGGGTGGAGATGAGCCAGTCATCCAAATAAGGACACACCCAGAATCCTTGCAGTCTCAGGTGAGCCGCAACCACTGTAATACATTTGATGAACACCCTGAGGGCTGTGGCGAGACCAAAGGGCAGGGCTCTGAACTGGAAATGACTGGCTCCCAAATGCAAGCGTAGATATCTTCTGGAGTTCCTGTCCATCTTTATATGGGAGTACACACCCTGAAGATCCAGCAAGTGCATGCAATTGTCCTTTTCCAAAAACAGAAGAATGGACTGAACCATGACCATTTGGAACTTGCTGCGTCGAACTGACTTGTTTAGCTTGCCAAGATCCAGAATAGGTCTCCAGGCCCGTCTCCTTTGGAACCAAAAAGAACATTGAGTAAGTTCAGAATCTTCTCTGGTCTGGTGGGACCTCTTGGATGACTCTTTTTTCTAGCAGTTTTTGAACCTGAATAATGGCTTGCTCTTTTCGACTGGGTGGGATGTCTGGGATTTTATTGATAAGGGGAGGGGGATGATTGAAAGGAATATGATACCCTCTGGATATAATCCTCTGCACCCACAAATCAGTAGTTATGATTTGCCAGGCTCTCCAGTGCATGGATAGTCGACCCCTGATTACCTCCAGAGGTGGGCAATCGGGCCTTCTTTCAGAAGTGTGGGAGGGCCTCCCAAAAATGGGTTCCAGCAGCCCTGGTTCTGCAGGCTTCCTCTGCTGTGAGGGCAAAGTCTTCCATTATTATTATTTTTCTCTCTACCTCTGGGGGAAAAATCTCCATGTGTGTCCTGGTGCAAACTTTTTTGAATGACATCTTTCCGCTTCCAGTCTGACCTTTAGAGTAAGATGTTGTGGGGTGGAAAAATGTACGCCCAAAGCAGATAGAGTTTTACTTTCCTTTTCACACCTGGAAAGGATCTCTCTAAGTTTTGGTCCAAAAAGGGAAGAAGCATCAAATGGGGCATTGATAAAGGAAGACTTGAAGGCCTCCTCAAAGTCACATTGGTGCAACCAGGCATGCTTCCTCACAGCGATGCCCGAACCCGTTGCCTTACTCGTTCCTTTGGCCGCATAAGCAAAAACCCTCAGGCAAGAGTTAGCTATAGAATATAGGGTTGCGAGCTGTAAAATTACCTTTTCTTGTACCCCCTCACCTACTACTACTCCCAGGGTATCCGTGAGATCAGATGCCTTTGCAATCCTGTAAAATGGGAAAGATATTTCAGTGATCACAATGAAAATGTCGCTGATGAGAAAACATGCTTCCCCATACCTATCCATCATCCTGGAATCTATTAGGAGGATGGACAGTAGAACTCTCCTCAGAGTTCTTTTTTGGTCGCTGCTCCCAAAACCATGCCATCTACTGAACCTTGGTCCAGAAAGCTTCATCTGATGAAGCTGTAATTATTTAGTTTGGTCTCCGGAGAATAGGTTCTAAGGTGTCTGGGGTCTCCCATGCCCTCAGAGAGATCAAATCTATGAGATCATCAGTGGGAAGAGTAAAAAAGGAGGAAGATGGGTGAACCAAAAGCTGCCAGGTACACCAAATCCTCAGCAGAAGGGTTACTGGACTGCCAGCCACCTCTCTGTTTCAGCATTTCTAAAATCTCTCCAAAGAACATGTGCTCAGGAAGCGACTGTGGGGACCCTTCGGTTTCATTGATGTCGGTGTCTTCAGTGGCAGACTCCTCAGTGGAATCCAGATGTTTCCTCTTACAAAGTGTCTTATGAGGAACCTCCTCAGTGGGAGACTCTCGGGAGGTATCAGAAGAGACAGGGAGACTCGGCTGGGTATCCTGAAACTTGAGGTCTTGCTGTCCCAGTGGAGCATTGTGGTCGGAAGAGGCACTCAGAGCAACCAGACGGGGAGTGAGGATATGAACAGGAAGGTACCCTTTTTATAGCAGTGGCAGTTATTGCCCTCTCCAAGACCCCAAGGGTTGACTACTCCAGGGTGAAAGAGGACTCCAGACCTGAAAAGACATGCTTTTGAGTCGTAGCCTCTTCCATCCCCCAAGACAGCTCACCCTGTGTAGAAGCCAGAACCGAGATCACCTGTGCACAGGCCCCAAAATGCATCAACTGCTCCAACAACCTGGGGATTGAATGCTCTCAAGGACTGCGAGCATCATTATGGTTTGGGGAGCTCTCTGGTTCCAAGAAAATGGAAGAACTCACAGCCAAGGCCAGATCCGAAGATGATGTTCTCGGATCTGGTCTAAAAGGCACTGGGTGCATTGGATTTAAGGCCTCTGAAACTTGCTCTGAAGTCAGAGGATCTAGAATGGGAGTAGTGGTCTCAAGAAGGCCCGGGGCCGAGGGTGACTTTGTTATATCCTGCTCCCACAAAATCTTCTGCACCAAGTGCTCCACGTCATCATCAATAAGGCTCCTAGTAGAATAAGAGGAGCCAGAGGAGGATCTCGGCCTGGATAGAAAGGGGGATGGTATTCTGAAAGCCACAGAGTCATAGCTTGGAGAGTACCTGGTCTGAGGGAGAGAGATAACTGGCTTAAAGGCACTCTTGTTTCGATCCAATACCAACGGATCTGGCCCATCTTTATCAGATGACTCCTGAGCCAAAGATACTGGATCCAATCTAACAGTAGTCAGTGCTGATGGCCCTGACCAGTCTTTATTGGCATGTTTGGAAATCTTAGTGCCCAGCTACGATGACTCCGACTGAGTGGAAGAAATTCTTTTCTTTCCCTTATCACTAGATCTAGGGGACAGGGAAGAAGCAGGGCTGGAATGAACAGCCTTTGACTTAGAAGCTGGCTTAACTGGTGAAAAAGAAATGGCCTCTTCAAAAGAAGAGGGAAGCATCTCTTTCAAAATTAGCTTGTTTCTTCTTTCAACCAATGCATGGTGGCTGAAAGAATGACAAATAGAGCAGTTTTTCTGCAGATGAAGAGGACCTAAGCAATACACGCATAGGTCATGAGAATCACTGAGCGGGATTTTATGCCAGCATTCAGAGCATTTTTTGAAGCCAGCAGGCTTATCATGTTTTTCTGACACAATAAGACAGGAACAAGATAGAAGAAAGTGTTTTTTAAAGGAAAAAGTTACAGAAAGGGGGAAAAACTACTAGCAATAGTAATTAAGATTACCCAAAAAAGGTAAGGGAGAAACTACCACCAAAAGTAGTTAAGACTATGAAAAAATGGTAAAGAAGGGGAAAATAACCATGATTAGAAAAACAACGGTTATAGGGAGAGGGGTGAGAGAGGGAGAGAGAGACAGAGAGAGATAAGTAACCTAATAAAAAGCAACTACCAAGTGAAGAAAAAAAGGGAAAGTTTACTAATAAGGACAAAGAGAGGTCAACAATAAGGCACTAAAATTTGAAAAACAGCAGAGAAATGGAGAATAATGAAAGAGATATGACCTGATGATCTAAGCGCTCTAACGATAACCACTTCTTTCATGAAGCGGCAAACAAGATCTGGCAGAAAAAGGAGAGCTGCATTGTGGGTAAGGGGAGTGCCCAAGAGTTTCTTTGGTTGCCACAAGTTTAGTAATGGCCAAGGATTGGATCAGTAACTCATCTGTGAGGATAAGATGAAAAAATTGAGAGTATCATATCTTATTATATTCAGTGTTCTGTTTTGTTTCCCCTTAAAACGTGTTACTAAATCAAACCAAGGGCCTAATCCAGTCATCCCCCAACAAAAGAGTAGAAAAAAGCACATCAATTTTTCTTGTATCATTCTCTTTTGACCAGACTCCTCCTTTTTTTTTTTACATTGTAGTGCCTACATTTCTAAACACTTAACAAGGAGAAAGAAAGAAGGGAAAAGGGCACATGTTTACTTTAGTACCTCTATTACACTCAAAAATAACAGAGGAAGCTTTACTTTACAGCATGCAGATTATGTCAAGCATTATAAGATACTATTCTTAAGAATACAATTTTGTTTTACTTACAAGTTAACTCTTTCCTTCCTCTTCCCCTCTCCTAAATATTCTTCCAAACATTAATAACACGGAGTAGGGCCATGTGCTTTGGAGTCCTCTACAAGTTTAACAAAGTCAAAAAAGGTCCAATATTTCTATGTTTTCTTGTGCTGTCATATTTCACAAATATAATTAATGCTTTGTAATCCCACATTTGTCAAGATTTGCTGGTTTTCTTCCTGTTGATATCCATCTCCCAAATCCAGTCTCTATTTCATTGCCAATGTACTCCCATTTTTTTCTAGTAAGTTCTTGTGCTTTTTTCTGTTTCTCAAGCATTTTCCTTTGAAATATTGGAAAAGGTTTCACTGGCATAGTGTCTCTATGCATTCTATTACCAAAAGAACAAGAAGCAGAACCTCCTTCTGTTTCATAGCTCACTTTTTGTTGGACAAATTTTTGTATTGTGTTTAGCATGTTCTGCATCAAAAATGATTTTGACCCTCCAAGAAAAAATATTCTGAAAACAGTAAGCTACAGCTGCTTGAATCTCACGCCTGCTTCTTAACATTCCCTGATTAGTGGAATAAATGTACTCCTCTTCTGCCTGGTGTACAGTGAGTAATCATTTTCCACAAACACTCTAGTGTCTCCTACTTTTAGTACTTTGTCCTTCTGCCCCAGTTTTGTCAGAATCAACTCTTTCTGCTGTTACAATTGCTACTTTACTATTAAAGGTCTAGGTTGTTTCCTAAAGGCCAGGTTTGGAGCATTCACACAATGTGCCCTTTCAATTAACAGTTCCTGCTGTGGAATACCAGTCTAGTTGCTTATTTGTGCTTTCATAAAATTAATACATTCTGTTCCTTCCGGCTTCTCTGGTGCAGCAAAAAATCTCATGTTTTCACTACATGCTCTGTCCTCTATTTCTATTATTGTTTGAAGCATCTCTTCTTGTATAGTCTCATATTCAGCCAGCCTTTTCTTCATTTCCACCTCTGATTTTTGCAGTTTTATCACCTCATCTGAATATCTGTTTAAAGTTTCTTCCATTTTCTCTAGCCTTTTCTTATTTGAGTTGATATACTTCTTCAGTGTTTTGTTTATTTTAATCATCTCTGAACACATTTAACTTATTTTTTTCTCTAGGTTACTGGAAGTCATGTCTTGCACCAAAGCTGGAGCTTGCACTGCTTTTTGCTGAATAGAGAAGATGATACCACGGTAAAACGTATTTATTAAAATTCCAACGCACTTGTAAAGGCACTAAAACAAGAGATGAGCGCTTTCAGCTTTTCGCCTTATTCAGATCTACATTTATAAATCTAATGCTCAGTTAAGTACTAAAATCATCCAATACAATTCAAAAGTACATCATCACTTACATCATTTCCTACGGAAGTTACATCAACACTGACAATTTCCTGTGCAAGTTTGATGTTAGTGATAATGCATTTTTGAATTTTATTGGATGATTTTAGTTACCTCTTGTTTTTAATGCCTTTACAAGTGTGTTGGAATTTTAATACATAAATTTTGCCGTGGTATCATCTTCTGTTTTCTTACACTTGGATTCATTTTTCAGGAGTGATTTTGCTAGCTTACTTGGATTCATTTGTTCTTTTTGCTGAATAGCTGCAGAATTCTTCCCAGTCAGTGTTTTCTCCTTACCTTTTGTGATTGATTTTCTTTTAGGTTCTCTGAATTTCTTTTTTTCCTGGCATCCAGGCAGTGCACTTACTAGCCAGTTACTGTTTACCCAGAAAGACATGTTCATTGGCTCTCTTTTCTGAATTTCTGTTTTCACTCCGGGAGAGCTGAAATTAAGTTATTACTCAGTGTGCAGTCATCTTGGGAGTCCTGCATGACCTGCGTTGATAAGTGGAATGTGATTATGGAACTGTGTGAGATTCAGAGTGACTCAAGACTGTCTGCCATGTGAACCTCAGGCAGGAAGGCAGTACGAGGAGCACAACAAAAGGTATACCTGCTACTACTACTGTTCTAATTGTTCCAGTAGAACTGGTAAAGCACATACTATCAAGGAGCATGTGTATATGGTAAGGTGTTTTGAAACAAACCCTTCAGCAATGTCAGACAATGCCATCCTCATGAATAATTGTTGGTTTGTCATAAATTAGACTTCCAAAACATTGGAGGGCTAGTCTTTATTTTTAAAAATGGGAGAGTTTTGAAGCATATTTTACAGACCAGCTTTCAAGTCTGAAGGAAAATAACTCTAAGAAGGGACATAGCTTGGTTGTGGACTGGGAGGTGTACAAACAGTTTCAAAACGGTATTAAAAACATACAATCAATTAAAATAAGGTAATTAGTACATTGACCTTACCAGGAAAGCTAATGTAGTTAGACTTGGGGATAGGGAACCAAGAGGAGGGGTGGGAATTCAGGAGGCAAGCTTTTACAAGAAAAAATAGATAAGCTGCTAGAAATCAAAGTAGAGTAAGTGAAGAAAGTAATTCTTTTGAAGCATTCTGACAGTTCACCAGAAGTCCAAAAATCATTAACAGACTAGTGTCTAGAGCTAAATGTCCTATTACTGAAGAAAAGATGGAGTTCTCAACAACAGTCAGATGGGTTAGACATTCTGAAATGAAAAAAAAAGCAGCTACTGTCACACCAATAGCAATCAAGAAAATATTTCCAGTGCTTGAGGATGCAGAATATTTAAAACTCTAGAAATGGCTTGGTAACCAGTAATGATGTGCCTAAAATTGAAGGAAATCTTTTTAGAAGAATTTTGTGGTTCTAGCCAACTCAGTGTTATATTTGGGGGTGGAGATACCTAAGCTGGAAAAAAAAGAAATACTTTCAGTAATCCTTACCACAAACAAACAGCTACAGTTGGCATCTTCATACGAACATATTTCAGTCTTAAGTACCGATTATAAATTATTCATGGCTATTACCCCAGCCAGAAATGGGTGTAGATCTGTGCAAGGGAGACAGAAATTTGAGAATCTGATTCATGATCACTGGATTTGAGCAAGGGAGACAAAAACATCTGACAATGTGATTTAGTCTCTTTTACTGATCAATGATTCACTACCCAAGAGGGCAGATTAAGGTTATTCAGTTAACATGTGCAGGAAAGCAGAATATTTGGGACTGACAGGAAGAAGGCAAGAGGAAACAAAAGCATTCATCAGACAGACACATGGATTGTGTGAAAGAAGACCTTTGGCAGTTAGATATGACTGCTAAAGAAAGTACTAAAGTGATATGTTGACAGCTGACTTAACACCCTGACCCCATGTAGAAAATGGACAAGAGGGTTGATGATAATGATGATGCACCGAGGCATACAAATTCTTGGTTATTAGCTTTGACATATAAAAGTTTTTGACAAAGTAGACTGGGACTGTATGGTTTTTTTTTTTAAAGATTTGATTTTCCTGCTGAAGATATCCAGTTGCTGAAGAATACATATCTAGACACCTCTGCACAAATGAAGACAGGAGCCAGATTGTCTTAAGTTGGATAAAATTGTATGGACTATCCAGCAGGTATGTCCCTACCCCCATATTTTTCACTTTGTGCATGGAAACACTATCCATTAAGCTGAGAAAAATGTGAGATGGGTAGGGCATTTCTATACAGAAGCAGAGATCAAAGTCTCCATGTATTCAAATAATCTGTTATTATATATGGGGGACACAAAATCAGACTTGGACACTATTTCTAGAGGTAGTAAAATGAGGACAGATCTTTAGCTCTAAAATTAATAAAACAAAAATAAAATAAGTGCAGATAAATTATAATTGCTCATTTATAGTATGGGGAAAAACATTCCTTTGGGGCTACATCCACATATGATACTTGGGAATATGTTTAGCAGGGTTTGTTCAGTCAGCCATAGATATGGCATGTAAGCAGTAATTAAAGTGGAGACACTATATATAACCAAGTAGGGAATATACAAATACATTTTCCAAAGGGAATTCAAGTGGTACAAATGAGTTTACTCCCAAAACTCTGCATGCCCAGCAAGTGGATCCTACAGCTCTACCACTGGATAGCTATAAAAAAATCACAAAACAAGTTTCAGATTTTATTTGGGCCCAAAGAAAACATAGGGGTGCCTCAAAAAGGATAATTTTTCTTGGAAACATGGGTGGTTTCAGTCTCCCTGACTCAGAGCTGTATAACTTAGCAGTAAGCATAAAGCTATTTCATAATCAAAAAAAAATTGAATTATGTGGCCCAGTGGAAAACACTAACATAGGAGGAACTAGGTGGTGTAATTGAAATCTGCAGTATGGCAAGTAACAAAAGGACAACAAATAGAAAAACATTCACTTGAAAATCCTAACAGTCAAAAATGCCTGAAAGATACTGCCCCAATGAATTAATTAAATGTAAGAAATGAGATTGGGGGTGAGCTTAGGTGGTTAACAAAGATCATACAGTCAGGTTACTGGGAATACCAAATGAGCAGTAATAATTATCAGAAACAGATCAGTTTAAGGTGACATTTCAGGTAAATGAGGGGATTATATCAAGGTCTTAAAAGCGGGTCAGCAGTAAAAGTCAAACAGTAGGATATATTCTTATCGGTATACTGGATAATAGATAGTAATCACAAGGAGTCTCATAATTATTCAGGCAAGCAAATAAGTTTTATTATTTCTTTATTGACATCTTTATTTGTTCAGAACAATATGACATAAAACGTTTATCATGTATGAAACACAGAACAGAATAACTCAACACTAACATATAAGGATTTTTTTCTATTGAGCTTGCTTAAATGAATAGTTACAGCAAGAGTGTAGAACTTTTCATTTTACTCTCTGCAGTCTTGGTCTTCTTGGCTCCCAGCTGTCCTCTTTATTTATATGTATATTGATCAACATATTCTACCAGCCACAACAGCCATTTTCTTTTGTATTTGAGCCGTATGCTCTCCACCATACCTCATGAATCCAGCATGGCAATTTCCTGCAGCAGCTTATGAACCTCCTCTACTGGTGGGGTAATCTGAAGCCTCCATAGCTTTATGTCTTTCTTGGCTACCAACAATATTAGTAACAGTAAGGTTTTCTCAAAATCTGTTAGTCTGCTCTCAGGGGAGGGGAGGCCTAAAAATATTGAACTTGATCTAACACTACCCTCTGAGGCCATATTTCCTCTAGTAGCTCCATTATAACTATATTCCTAATTTTGTATAGTTATAGCTAGGGCAGAAAGCTGGAATAATCAAGGCAATGTCTGTCTTGATGATTACTGTCTGAGATGGATAATACATAAAAGAGATCATGAAACTATATATGTGTTAAAAGGAAAGTTATCCATTGGCTGATGATGGACACTAAAATGAGTGCAACAGTCATAGGCACTTCACTGTGAGATTGTTTAAATTCTCTTTGTATACTTGCAAAGCTGGAACGCATGTGAATACACTGTTAAATTCTGAATGCTTCTGCAATAAAATGCTTTTGTTATTAAAAAGAGGCAACTGCATTTTTATGCACATCAAAAAGTAAATAAAGTAGTTAACGTAAAATAATTATAGATTTTGTACTATGCATCTCTCTACCAAAGTTTACTGCTCTTTTTAAGTAGTAAAAGTATTTGTGTGAGTGGCTCAGCAAGTAGCATATTCATCTTTGATCCATGGAAGATTAGAAGGCTGTGGGCTATATTCCCACACCAGATATTTGGATTCATGTTCTAGTCCTGACACTGCAGTATGGTATCACAGGAGTGCTGCACTCCGGGATTGTGGCCATTCAGATGAACCATGGAGTCAAGGTCTCATTTGTCGGTGTTACTGTTTATTTAAGTCAATGCAAATATCCCATGCCACTGACTGTGAAAAAGTAAGGCAATCTCTCCAGTGTCTTGGGCAAAATGTCTCTAATCAGTACAATTACCACCCTTGGCTCTCCTCTGAAAAGTGACCTAGTGGTACCCACATGACAAACAAAACTAAATAAGTTAAATAAACAAATCCTTTTCAAATAATCAGACATCACTGCTGTCATTTTCAGAACGTTATCCAAAGAAACACATTTTGTAAGTTTCAAGTCAAAAATAAAAAAACTACAAATGTTATTGGGCATCCATTTGAAAAAGTGAATTTGCTCATTTAACTTTACCTGTGGTGGTGGTGCTGCGGTAGCGTTGTCGCCTCACAGTAAGATGCTGTCCGGTTCGATTCTCAGTTAGAGCATCTTCTGCGTGGAGACATGCGTGAATGGGCATACCTTCGTTGAAGGTTGTGCGTCAGGGCTGGTAACTCGGCACATAAAAACCAACTACCAATCATTAGCGGACCAGAGTTCCGCTGTGGCGACCCCTAACCGGGAAAAGCCGAAAGACTCAACAACTTTAGTAGTTTCAAACTTTTCCAGAAAAATTCAGCACCGTCATCTTGGCATACCACTTGTGACATTTTCCAGTTTGACTGTGAAGCTGTATTTTTTAATAGCACCTTTACTGAATTATCACTTGTAAAATAGGTAAACGTACATTTATAAAAAAGAAAACATACCATTATTTACTTGTTCATAGTTACAAACATTATATATCATATATATTCTTTTGTACAATGTAACCAATCCAACATTAAATATTTGTCAATTCCTGCATCCCTTTAACCTCTTTCCTAACCCAAAACATTTTTCTGCATGCACTGTTCCTACAATTTCATTTTTTTCTATGTAATTTGCACCTGCCCTTTTCTAAAGATCCCAGCTTCCAGCTCTTTTATTTCTATTAAAATATTCATTACTTCAAACACGATTGCTCAGGAATGATTTCTGTTTTCTAGTAATTGCTTTTTTGGCAGTCACCACAATTAAACTTAGACATTACTTTACATTAGACTTTACTGTGTCTAGGCAATTCAAATCCTATATTCCAGCTTAAAAAAAAAAAATATATATATATATATATATATATATATATATATATATATATAAACACACACACACACACACACACACACACACACACACACACACACACATATTTCCTTAGTTAAAGCCATTTGCTTGCCCAGTATTTCTGACAGAGTACACTGCAGGAAATTTTTAAAGTTTTCCAAGTCATTACACTCTTAAAACATATGCTCTCAGTTGCATCTTTCTCCCTTATCACACCTCTAACATTTGCCATATGCTTGAGGAAAACTTCTTTGGAGTCTGCTTGGGGTATAAACTACCTATGCAAACACTTTCAAGCACAAACCCTACATCTTCTAGACTTTGTTGCATATTTGGGAGTCTTACATAGGTCCTCCTATTGTTTCTTTGTGAATTGCTTATCTAAAGTCTCTTCTCAATCTTTTCTAACCTTCTCTGATTGACTCCTAAAGTTATCATGCAATATTTTATATGCCCCATCAATTATCAGTTCTTAACAGTGGCTTCTGTCCTACATAGGTTCATAGGTAGGTACTAGGCTATCTGCCCGAAGGCATTTATAAGCCTAGCCGGAATGTGCTGGCTTTCGCCGCCCCCTTAGATTAGTTCCCTGTGCCTCTGTCCAGCAGAGCCATTGAAGTTTTCCCTGGGGTAAACTTTCTGTTTCCCATCCACTCGTCAAGGTTTCTCTTGAAGAAGGTTAGTGAGGAGCTCTGCCTAATGTAGATTGGAATCTTGTTCCAGAGCATGGGAAGTCTCTGGGACAGGAATCTATCCCTCCAGCACGTCCTATTTATTGTTGTGGTGAGGTTTAGATCCATGGAGCATGTGGCTCGAGGGGATATGGTTTTCTTTAGGTGGAGCATGTCCATCAATTCTGGGTTGGACATGGCCTTGTATGTCAGGCAGAGATGACCTCTGAGTAGGTGGTATGCAACAGAGTACAGCTGAAGTTTCTTCAGTCGAGCTGCATAGGGCATCTGCTTGAGGCCAGTGATCCTCTTGGTGAGGAACTTCTGTGGTCTTTCCAGTTGTTGCAGGTGTCTTGTAAGGTACATCCCAAATGGGGCATTGTACTCTATGATGGGTCTGATGAGTGATGCATAGAGGGGCCCAATGACCTCTTACGATCTGGATGCAAACCCTTTTGTGATTAGGTGGGCCACACAGAAGGATTTTCTAACCACTTTGGCAATGTGTTTATCAAAGGAGAGGTTACTATCTACTTGGGTCCCCAGATCCCTTATTACGTCTTCTGTATTTAGGGGGCTACCGCCTATGTGGTAGTTTGCGGGTACTTTGTTTTTTCCAAAGGGGATGACTATGCACTTTTTGGCATTTAGCTTGAGACCATGGTTTTGACACCAGGTATCTGTCTCAGTGAGACCCTTTTGGAGGATGTCTGTGTCAGCCAGAGAGTCGATTATAGCCCCTAGTTTGCAGTCATCTGTGAACTTGGTGAGCCACACTCCTGTGCTTGCCTGTACCTCTGAGAAGTATATGCCGAACAGGAGGGGTCCTAGGACTGAGCCCTGGGGAACGCCACTTGTAACCGATTTAGAGTCAGACCTAGCTCCTGCAACTCCTACCATGTGGGTTCTGTCCTTGAGTCAGTTGGCAACCCATCTCGTGACGTAGGTGTTTATGTTCAGGCTGGTGAGCTTGTCTATAATACCGGAGTGGGGAATGGTGTCGAAGGCCTTTGCGAGGACTAGGTAGGCTGTGTGGACCCACCTTTCTCTCGTCTATAGCCTTAGTAACTGTCTCAAAGAAGTCCACCAGGTTTAGGAGGCATGATCTGCCCTTAACAAAGCCGAACTGGGTTGGGTCCAGTGTTTGGAGGTTTCCAATGTCTCTGTTAATGAGATCCATGATGATGCGCTCCATAGCTTTGCAGACCAAGCTAGTCAGGCTTACAGGGCAATAGTTCCTGGGGTCCGTTGTGGATCCACCTTTGTGGAGCGGAATAACTGTTGCTGTGGGCACATAGCCTGTGGAGAGGCTGAGTTTAAGCAGTGTGTTTAGGTGAGGGGTTAGTTCATCTTTGAGCTCGTGTAGGATGCAGCCTGGGACACCGTCCGGTCCCACTGATGCTGTGTTTCTGGCTTTGGAGAGGACTGTTTTAACCTGAGTGTCTGTGATTTCAGGGGCACTACATTCTTCTGGTATAGTTATGGGCCCTTTTGGGGGTGAGAGGGGGAGGTGAAGTTTGCACTGAACCTGTCTGCCAGAATGTTGGCTATATTTGTCGGTTCAGTGTATTTTGTGCCATTCTGCACTAACTCAGAGCAGATATGAGAATTGCCACTTAGATTCTTGACATAGCTAAAGAATGCCTTGTGGTTTTCTTTGGAATCCATGGCAATTTTTCTTTCGAAGCTAGCCTTGGATGACTTTATGAGGGAACGTAGTTTCTTGCTGATCATCATCATCATCATCTTCTTTCGGCTGTTCCTGTTAGGGGTCGTCACAGCGGATCATCTCTTTCCATTTCTTCCTGTCCTCTGCATCATGCTCTTTCACACCAACTGCCTGCATGTCCTCTCTCACCACATCCATAAACCTTATCTTACGCTTTCCTCTTTTCCTCTTACCTGACAGCTCCATCCTTAGCATCATTTTCCCAATATACCCAACATCCCTCCTCAGCACATGTCCAAGCCAATGCAATCTCAGCTCTCTTGTCTCCAAACTGTCCAACTTGAGCTTACCCTCTAATATACTGATTCCTAATCCTGTCCATCCTAGTCACACCCAATGCAAATCTTAACATCTTTAACTCTGCCACATCCAGCTCTGACTCCTGCCTTTTTATCACTGCCACCATCTCCAACCCATATAACATAGCTGGTCTCACTACTCTCTTGTAGACCTTCCCTTTCACTCTTACTGGTACCAGTCTGTCACAAATCACTCCTAACACTCTTCTCCACCCATTCCACCCTGCCTGTACTCTCTTCTTCACCTCTCTTCCACACTCACCGTTACTCTGAACGGTTGATCCCAAGTACTTAAACTCATCCACCTTTACCAACTCTACTCCCTGCATCCTCACCATTCCTCTACCCTCCCTCTCATTTACACACATATATTCTATTTTGGCCCTGTTGACCTTCATTCCTCCCCTCTCTAAAGCATATCTCCACCTCTCCAGGGTCTCCTCAACCTGGTCCCTACTCTCACTACAGATCACAATGTCATCTGCAAACATCATAGTCCACGGGGCCTCCTGTCTGATCTCATCTGTCAACCTGTCCATCACCACTGCATATAAGAAAGGGCTCAGAGCTGATACTGATCAGAAATGTCTTCCCTCCTTGGGATTTTACTCTTTTCTGTACTAATTTCCACCTTCTATTGTATAGCTTTGTTTATGGCAGGGGTCCACCAGACTGTTTCCTTTTCTTGGAGGAGTGAGTCTTGGTTTTGTTTGGGATAGTACGATCCATGCATTCTTGTATGTGCCCATAGAATGCATTAGTAAAGGATTTTTCAGCTTGGACAGCATTATCCTTTAGCATGGGGGCTTTGAAACTTCCCACCTCGGTCTTAAGTAACGTGACGTTTGCTTTTGAAAATTTTTTTTACGGTGGTTTCTTTGACCAGGGATGGTGGCGAAATTTGGATATCCAGCGTGATTAGTTTATGGTCAGATCTAACCAGTGAGGGGTTGACCTCCGGTGTGGAACACCGGTCGCCCATGTTGGTGATGACCAGGTCCAATACGTTGTCACCTCTGGTGGGGGTGTTAACCAGTTGATCCAGGGCGTTTGAGTTTATAAATTCTAGGAAATGTTGGGCCAGGAAGTTTGTACTTGAGTAGTTCTCCCAGTTAATGTTTGGATAATTGAAATCACCCAATATCAGGGTGTTTGGTAGGACCTTTATGTTTCCCAGTGTTTCCAGGAATGCGGAGTGGGGGTCCTGGGACATGGTGGGTGATCTGTAGCAAGCTATAATTTGAATAGCAGTTTTGCCCAGTGTTAGTTGCACGTGGATGATCTCTGAAGCATCGTGCTGTGCCATTAACCTGGAGTGGGTATCCTTGATGAATATGGATACTCCCCAGCATTTTGTATTTCAGTCCGGGTTTTGTGGCCGAAATGTATGGTATGAGTTGTAGCCTGGTAGTGCTGGGCTGCTCTCTGCAGCCTTAAACCAGGTTTCTGTTACTGCACATATATTGATTTTCTCCATACCGAGGACTGCCTTGAGTACGTGCATTTTGAGGTTTAGACTTCTGGCATTGAGCAACATTACCCTCAGTTTTTTGTTACTTGTGCTATTTACGGCGGTGGGTTTGTCTTTTGATCCTTGCCTAAAAAAGGCACTATGGGGGTGGCAAGAGCCTTGGCCAGTATTCGAAAGCCTAAGGGTGGCAGGTGCAAGCCGTTTCTAGCAAAGCAGCGTGGCTTGTCGAGCATGTCATCTCAGGCTGACAGACACTGGATCTCTTTTGAATGACACCAGAAGCTTAGCCAATTGTTGAAATTGATAATTTTTTCTCTATACCGTGGTATCATTCTTGATGAGGGCAGGATGCTACTCAGGGTCAGGGTTATACCAGCCTGGGCTACGTGATCAGAGAGCTGCTCCATGTCTCTTTTCATGTAGTCCATGGGAGGTATGGCTCAGGTCATTCACACCAACATGGACAATGACAGAGTCATATTTGTACTTGTTCTGGAGTGACCTCAGTGCTTGTGTTATGTGGCGGATCCTGGCACCCGACAGGCAACTAACAGTAACCATCTCCTTGTTCAGCCTAGTGAGTGGGACGTCAGTATGCCTGACTATAGAGTCACCTATTACTAGTGTGTTGGGTATGTTATTTTGCCTTAAGGGCTGTGATTGTGTGGCACACTGGTTTTGTGAAGTATGTGTCATGGTTTGTGTTGGGGGGGGGGGTGGAGGTTGCTTGGATGTCTCCTTTGGAGGTCTCTGTTGCTTTTGCAGATTTTTATTTAGAGCCTCCAGGTATGTTTTTGTGTATTTGTGTGTGTTTTTGCTAGTGCTGGTTTCATAGGTCTATGTGAGACTGGTGGGATGATGCAAGTAATTCCCTTATCCTCTTGACTGCCTGGTCCAGTCTTGGGTTAAGAGAGCTTAGCCTCCAGTTTGGCTGTATAATTGCATCTCTCGCATGTATTAGTGTTTGGTAGAAGGAGGAGAGGGTTGTCTGTGTACATGAGGCAATTGTAACATTGCCTCAAAATGCCCAGATTCACCAGTTGGACTGGAGAGTACACCTGAAACTGCGCTTTGGACATGCCTGGATAGGTATAGTGAACTGTTTTACTGATTGGCTGGTAAGGTCGAATAGAGGGCCTTGTCCTTCTCTATAGTATAGCTAAGGTTTATTAGTGCTTGCTATGAGTTTTGGGCAAGTGCAGGGATGAGAAGTGAATGATTTGAGTGCTTACATTGAAAGTTTGTCTAGTTCCACGGGAAAAATTGAAGAGTAGACTTTGTGGAGCCGGGAATAGTTATACCCTGGATAACCGGCGCTGTCCGGCGTGCAAAACCGCGCAAATGTGGGTTTTATAGCAGGGAAATGAAAGAGATAGAAATTAGCCCAAAATGGCCAATAAACTACTAATTACTGGGCTGAAACCACTCCTCCAGGGACAGATAGGCTGCTCAAAACTCCCTCTCTCACAGTGAACAGAGAAACTTCCTTCTATCCAAGTAAGCTATGGGCAAACACAGAAACTTGTAACACAGCCCTGAATTCAGCACTAACCTGAAAACTGGACTAAACTAGCTTAGAAAGATGGGAAAACAAGTTTATTTTTTATTTTTTTTCAGAAAATAAAACAGATACAATAAAAAAAAAAAAAAAAAAAATACACTTTAAATGCACAGAAATGGCTATCAAACTTGAGTATGTAGCCTACAATAGTTAAACAAGGTAATTTAAACATAAAAAACAACTTTGTTAAATGGTAGGCAGTAAAATAAGTACAATATGTAGCCGAAACAAACTTTTTAAATCACAGAAACTCTAGAAAATCGGCATTTTAGGTGGAATTAGCTAAAGGCAGCAAGAAAATGCAGAAAAATGATACTTAATCACTTCAAAGTCTCTCTTTTGTCTCTCTGCTGCTGTAGAACTCTGCAGGGCACCAGGCAGGAGCTTGCTGAGCTGTACACTAGCATAAAAACCTTGCAAATGCGGGTTTTATAGAAGGGAAATGAAAGAGATAGAAATTAGCCCAAAATGGCCAATAAACTACTAATTTCTGGGCTGAAACCACTCCTCCAGGGACAGAGAGGCTACTCACATTCAACTAAAAATTCTACCAGTATAGGTATTTCACTTAGGATTCCCCATCCCGTTCTCATTGCCTATACTCTAATATCAATCCATTATACAGAAAGCAGTCTCTAGCCTGCAGTCCAAATGTCTTGTTGGCCTCTTCCCATTCTATTACATTGCCCTCTACAACTATTTGTTCCCAGTACTTTGGTTCCTTCGACATTTTCTTCCAGTAAATTCCAGCCCTCTCTTGCCTGCTCTCTGTACCCCTAATTGCAGTCATCCCTATCAACAAAATCTCCTTTCCTCTGTTCCCTCTGGAACAAACTACCTATCTATATCAAACAAAGCTCCTCATTATCACTCTTCAAGAAAAATCTTGATGATTGGATGGGAGACAGGAAATTCACCCCTGGGATCACTTCTGTGGCTCTGCTTGACAGGGGCAAAGGAAAATAATTTTCTTGGGTGGCATAAGCCAGGGTACCACTTGGCTAGGCTTATATAGGCCCTAGGGCCAATAGCCTAGTACCTACCTATGAACCCATGTTGGCCTAAATCTTAGAACACTTTCTGCTACTTTATGACTATAACATTCCGTATGACTTCTCCTTA
The DNA here is from genome assembly GCF_019279795.1 of Protopterus annectens. Taxonomy (NCBI): domain Eukaryota; kingdom Metazoa; phylum Chordata; order Ceratodontiformes; family Protopteridae; genus Protopterus; species Protopterus annectens. The sequence goes on along the minus strand of NC_056730.1, from coordinate 1,126,906,034 downwards.
AGGATCTGCATCCAAAATTCCACTCTCCTTATTTCCTGATCCCCACTGCTTCATTATCATCCCTTTCCATTTTGAACAGTAGCTTCCTGCTTGTGTGATGTATAATAACATCCTTAACTGTGTAGCCCTAAAATGTCCCTTCAAATCAGGTAATCCTAAACCACCTAGTTCTACTGGAAGTATCAACTTCTCCCACTTGACTCTAGCCTTCTTCCCATCCCAGACAAAATCCTTCAACTCTTTATAAATTACTATCCACAACTTCTCCTCTGGTTGATAAAAATATGCCTTAACTATGTATCAAACAGAGTGAAAAATATGCCTCAACTATGTATCAAATAAAGTGAAAAGGATGCCTCAACTATGCATTAAATAAAGGGACTAAAAAACATTTCTACTGGTCGTATCTTGCTATCCATATCCACAGACAAGAGCCTCCAGATTTTTTAGTGTTTGCATTATCTCTTTTTAGTGTCTTCTCTCATACCCTTTGCTGTTATAATAGCATCCTTTTTAACCCACAGTCCTATACTTCATTTTATCATGTCCCCATAAATAGGTATATATATCTGAACCAATTCATGTGAGCATACACAGTTTACAGCTATAGCCTTTGTTCTGTCTTCATTAATTTTATATCCTGAAAAAAACATGAAACTGTCTCAGAATGTTCCACAACACTGAAATGTCTACATCTGGCTGTATCAGGTACAAAATAAAGCCAACTTTTCTTGACTACCTTTACCAGTTATATTCTTGAATTTCTGAGTCCCTTACTTTCTTTGTCAATGGTTCTAAATATAATGCAAATAACAAATGGGAAAGAGGATAAACCTGCCAGGTTCCTCAGCTCAGACACAGGAGAGGAGGAACCCTCCCACTTTGATTTTAGCTTCAGATCCGTCAGACATCTTCCTAAGTAATTTTATTGCAGCATCAGGGAATGCAAATGCATCTATTGCCTTACTCAAAATCACAGCTTACTCTGTTGAATACTTTCTCTGTGTCAAGACCCACCAACAACTGCAGTATTTTATTTCATTCTGCTTCTCTCTGGATCATAATTGTTCTAATAATTTTGGTAAATGTTTGCCTCCCTCCCACAAAACCACAGTGATCCATATCTATGAATTTTGGCAACACTTTTATCATTCTTTTGGCCATTCTAGACAAACACTTTATAATCATGATTTACAATAGAATTGGGCCTAAATGAAGCTGGATCTGATGAGTCTTTACCGGTTTACTATCACATGTCCGAGTGTAAATTAGTAAGAAAATGATATGGCTGATGCGTTTGTACAGAACACAGATGACTGAACAATAAAATTGTTAAATGATGTTTTTTGTGGACATCGAATCAACATTTTCAAACAGCCATAGTCAAAACAGGAAAGACTGCGTAGTACGTCTTCAAATCTGCTCAACATTGTACAACAGTTTTGGAGGGGGGCAAGCCCCCAGCACCCCCACACCCCCCTACTTATATATACAAACTCCAAGATCATACTACAGCGAGGAAAGGGTACATTTTCCGATCCCCACTATAGTGCGATCTGCACTACATTGTCGAACCTTGTTATAGCGAATGTTCATTATTGTAAGGTTCGACAATGCAGTAATCGCAATTTTGGTTCTGCTACCTGAGTTTCGTAAATGTGATAGCAAACCGTCTTTAGCATCTTTATTTCAGCCACCACAGCTTTTTTCCAGGATGCTGGTGCTTCCCCTCCTTTTAGAATACTGTTAAACAAAACCTTCCACATCTATCTTTTTCTTCCCTCCTAGCTTCCAAACTTCCACCTGAATACCATCTATTACTGAAGACTTTCCTGCATATTGGCCATGTATCACCATTTTTATCTCATTTCCTCCTATCTTCACTGTTAATTGTTGAGCCTCATCTACCTCTAACTTTGGTATATTTAAGTCTTCCATAAATCTTTCCATTTGTGCTTTTTTCTGCTTTCCACATTTTTCTACTTTATACAAATTTTCATAAAATTTCTGAAATATCTCTACTGGATCTCTGGTTGTTTTTCTTGCAACAAGCTCCTCAAATTTGAACAACCCTTTTTACTTTCTGTTGCCTAGGTCATTGTGCTAAAAGTTTTTGTGTTCTGCAGTTATCAAAAAAAAAAAAAAAAAAAGTTGCTTAACAGCAGTCTTTTCTAAACTCAGACATATTATCCATCTGCCCCCTTATTTTCTCTTACCACTTTGCAGTTGCATCGCTTCTTGTTCTAATAGATGCCCCTTATTCTGCAATGATTTAACCTTTGTCAGCCCCTCTAAATAATTGTTATTTCTTAACCAAATTTATTTTTCTTTTATTTCTACCCTATTTTAATCTCTACTCTCATTTTATCCCATTGACTACGTATAACTTCTTTGGTATCTTCCCTAATAATGCCCAGAAAACCACTACCCATTCCTTAAATTCCTTTCTTTTAACAGGTAGGTGGGGAAGTAGTAGTATTTCATTTTTACTTCATTACCTTGCATTTTTATTTTAGTTTTTATTGGCACATCATCTGAAACAGTTATTTGATATATGTCAAAGTTCTCAATGAAATGCACATGTTCCTGTGAAATATAATTTCTGCCTAGTCTAGCCCAATTTTTGTACCTTGAGGACTAATAAGTAAATTGTCTACAAGTTCCTAGTACTGAATTCTGTTGCAAATGTTTTCATAAATTTCTTGAGAAATCTACATTTTCCCTTCTTGACTCCCCAGATATATCCTCACTGTTGCAAATCGAATTCCAGTCTCCACCTATAAGTAATATTCTTCCTCTCTCTGCTCCTCCGTCTGTACACTACGATTATTCTCTACTCTCAACCTAATTCTTAGCAGTATTGCTCTTTTGCCTAAAAAAAAAAAAAAAAAAAGTTTGGTAAAATACCATAAATTTGAATATAACTTGAGATGTTGATTTTAGTGTATTTGCAATGTCTGTTTATTTACGGTCTCTGATTATTCAATATGATTTATGTTTTACATTTTTAACTATTTTACTGTGTACTGTTTTCAACTTTGTGATACTTTTGTATTGCTATCTAGTCTATTATACTACAGTCCTTATTTTATGGTACTTTATGTAATGCTGTTTAATTATTATAACTTCACTTGCAAGCTTTTCTCCCTGGTTCTCTGATGAAAAAGGGCTTCACACCCAGCCAGACACTACCCAGTTATCAAATGTAAATAAATAAATATTCCCTGTTGAAAGCTGATTTCTCCCAAAATTTTCTTAAGCTTCATAACAGGAGTTTTAGATGGAATGTACATGCATGCCACTGTAATCCTCATCCCTTCCAGTAGCCCCTTACTACGACAAATCTACCATTATCTTTTTTTCTCTTCTGTCACTATTAGAGCTTCACTATCAATTTATATAAGTATTTATCTTTTCCTGATATTCTGCTAATTAACCATTATGAAATAATTTATCAAATCCACATGCTTCATTTTTCCAAATATGTAGCATGTGTATGTAGCACTGCTATTTGCACTCTGCATTTCTTTATATATTTCAATACTCTTTCGTTTTTCTCTACCTGTGAGACCATTCGCATACCATGATAATATGGAAAGTGCTGCCAGTATGATAAGAAGAGTACAGTTGTATACACTTACCATAAATGTAGATGTTCGAGTGTATTCACTGTTGCAGTCATCACATTTAGTTATCCCTGCCAGGGTAGCCCTCAGTCGACCCGAATACCAGAGGCTTAGTATTTCTGTGTCGGTTGCTGTCACTTCAGGACTGACGTCAGGTCATCAGTATTATTATATATATATGTTTTATTTTATTATTTTACATTTGTTAACCGGGAGAGTCTGACTGGATACATGCCCGGGGAGAATAGCTCCACATGTGCAAAAAAAGTGACAAACGATATTCATGGTTACACTGAAAATTTAAAAATGTAAACATTTAAAAAATAAGTGATATACATGGTTTCATTGAAGTTTAGCATCTTTGTAGGTTTATAGTGTGAATTATGTACAGAAATCATTACACAGCATTGGAGTGTATAGAATGACATGTTACACAGATTGATGTCACAGATGACAATCAGGAGAAAAGGTGGTTTAGTTAAGAAGGGAAGCTGTTAGAAATTAGATTTACAAGGGTTAAAACATTACCTTAGAATGGTTAGGATAACAGGTTATCATAGAAGGGTTAAAAACATAGCCTTAGAATTGCTAGGATAGCAAGTTATCATCCTTATAATATTGTTCTAAAGGTTGTTGAGAAGTGTACATAGTCTGGGTAGGTTAGGTTTAGAAAGTTTATTCATATAGGTTAAGGAAGTTATTATTGGGTATTTCAACTATTTGAGTTGTGTTTTTATTGGGTTAGTCTGGGTTTAGACATGGACATAGCCAATGCCCGTTTAGGTGTTTCTTTATGGATATTTTGAATTGGGGTAAGAAGGATGTAGTGGTAAGATCTGGGGGGAGCGAGTTCCATTTTTTTCCAGCAGAGTTTGAGAATAATGATTCTCCGGCTGAGTTTTGGCTTTGGCAGATTATACTTGCATTTTGTTGGATGAGCGGAGGGATGCTAGGTTGCTGTATGGGGTGATAATATTTGTCAGAATAAGTGTACTGTTAGGTTGGTAGAGGATTTTATGAATAACTATGAGTTGGTTGTACTGGAGTTGATTGGGTAGTTCTAGCCAGTCTAGTGTTTGAAGATGTTGACAGTGATGGGTTCTGTAGGCTATTCCTGTGGTGAATCTAGCTATATTGTTATAGCAGCTAGTTAATTTGTGAAGGTTTGCTTTGCCTAGGTTTATGAGGATGGGTGAGGTGGAGAAAAGGGTCGATAGGAGATGTATTCGAGCTATGGCTGTTCTGGCAGGTGGGGTTAGGAACTGTTTAATCCTATACAAGTTGCCTAGTTTTTTGTTAACTGTTTTGATGGTTTTGTCTATATGAGCATCATACCTCAGATTATCATCAATTACACCAAGAAATTTTGTGCTCAGTTCTGGAGAGATTATGGTGCCATTGTTAGATGAGATTGTAATATTTGGTAATGTGAATTTACGGGTAGGGAGAAAAGTAGTAGTTTGGTTTTATTTGGATTCAATAGGAGATGGCGACTATTGAGTCAGTCCTCTACTTTGCTGAAGATGATTTGGGATAGGGACTGTAGTTCTGAGGGGTGGTGGCAGAGCAGATAAGGGTAGAGTCATCTGCATACTGAATACATGTTGCATCTGGGATAACTTTGGGTAGGTCATTGATGAATATGGAGAAAAGGAGGGGGCCTAGTATAGATCCTTGGGGGACACCAAGGGTGATCAGTAGAAGGGGGGATAGATTGTCTTTCCGTAATACAGCTTGTTGTCTGCCATGCAGGTAAAAGTGGAACCAGTTGATTACTAGGTTGTTTAGGCCAAGTGATTTTAGTGTGTCTAGGAGTAGGTGGTGATTCACCATATCGATTGCTTTGGATAGGTTGAGAAAGAGGGCTGAGGAGAGCTTGCTGTGATTACAGTTTTGATTTATTGTGTGAGAGGAGAGAAGTGCTGTCGTAGTATTATGGGCAGGTCTAAATCCATGCTGGGATGGGGCTAGGAGTGTGTTCTGGATAAGGTGAGTTAGAATTTGCTTATGTATACATTTTTTCCATTATTTTGGCTAAGGGAGATAGGATGGCTATAGGTCTATAGTATGAGAGTTCAGTGGGGTTGCTCTCTTTGTGCAGTGGAATAATGTGGGAGATTTTCCAGATGGAGGGAACATAGGATTCATGGATAGTATGACTGATTAAGATGGAAATAGGGTATGCTATTTCATTAGCGGCCTTTTGTAAAAATTCTGCAGGGAGTGAGTCTGCTGCCAGGGTGGTGGGTTTCAGTTTCTTAAGTAGGGATTGAATATATTCTGTAGGGATAGGATCAAATTTGAAGGGAAGTACATTTTCCAGAGTGGGTGAGGTAGTGTTGGAGGTGTTGGGAGCTAGGTTATTAGCTAGGGACTGAACTGTTTCTGTAAAGAAAGTATTAAAGGCCTTTGCTACACTTTTAGGGGGTAGATGTGAGGTATTTGAGGGGGTGAGGTTGAGGATTTACCTGGATGTAGCAGTTTATTAAGGCCTGACCAGAATTTTTGCTGTTGATTTTGGTGCTTTTTCTGTAAATTGAAATAGTAGATTTGCTTGTCTAACATAGGGGATTTATTTCCTCATTTCTCAATTGTTTGTAACTAATGTGGTCTGTGAGGATTTGGTGGATTTCCAGGAGGTCCATGCTGCATTTCTAGCAATTAGTTTTTGTCTAGTACCTTTGGTTAGCCATGGAGCTATTTTGTTTTTGGTTCTGATAGCTCGTTTGGGAGCATGCCTGTGAGTAGTATAAAGTAAGGCAGCCAACGCCATTACATCAGTTTTTCTTGCCCCAACTGTCGGAAGCCCCCATGAGGGAGCCAGTATATGGACCCCACTCCACCAGTAGAAAGCAAATACCAAAAAGTTCCTTGTAAAGAGAGAGAGAGAGGGGGGATGGAGGGAGGGAAACCAGGACTGCAACAATGAATATACTTAAACATCTACATTTATGGTAAGTGTACGCAACTGTACTATGTTCTTTGTGTTTCACTGTTGCAGTCAGCACATTTGGGTTGATTTCCAAAGCTGAGGAAAAGGGTGGAGGCAGTCAAGAAGACTAGGGGCTGGCTAGGATGCCCTGCAAGACTGCAGTGGCAAAGCCTGCCCTGGATTTGGAGATGATAGGCAGGCGGTAATGCTTGGTGAAGGTGTGAATAGATGTCTATGCTGCAGCCTCCAGGATGTCCCTGGTGGGGACTCATCTGAGGAAAGCTGCAGAGGTGGAGGCTGCTCTGGTAGAGTGAGTCCTGACCCCCCTTAGGGGGAGGATTCCAGTGTTGCTTGCAGCAGAAATGGATGTAGTGGGATATCCATTTGTAAATGGTTTGTTTGGATATGGTTTTGCCCTCTGCTCCTGCAGCAAAGCTGCCTAACAATTGATCAGTCTTTCTGAATGATTTAGTCCTGTCCAGACAGAATCTGAGCTGTCTGTGTACATCTAGCAAGTGTAGTATCCTTTCTCCCTTGTTTTGTGGGTTAGGGAAAAAAGTTGGGCAAATGAATGGATTGGTTGAGAGCCACACTGGACACCACTTTTGGCATGAAAGATGGGTTATTCTTGAGGGACACCCTGTCAGCATGGAAGATGATGAAGGGCTCTACAGCCATGAGTGCTTGTAGCTCGGATACTCTTCTGGCTGAAGTGATGGCCAGAAGCAAGGCTATCTTCCAGGAAAGAAACTAACTCTGCTGAAGCTGCTGGTTCAAAGGAGGTAGGGTGAGTTTTCCAACACAAAGTTTAGATCCCAAGCTGGGGTAGGTTCTTTTCTGGGTGGCTTCAAGCTGCTAGCCCTTCTTCGGCACTGTTCGATGAGAGGGTGTGAGAAAAGTGGTTGCTCAGTGTTGAAATGAGCAGAGATAGCAGAGGCATGAAGTTTAATAGAGGAAAAGGAGATACCACTGTGTAGTAGGTCAGCTAGGTAATCCAGGATGAGTGGTAGGGAGGATTGTGCCATATCGGCTTCCTTGGCCTGGATCCAGGTGCAGAACCTTTCCCATTTATCAACATATGACTTTCTAGTGCTAGGGCGTCTGGCCTCACATATAACATCTAGAACCTGTTTACTGAGATTAGCAGCTTGTTCAGTTGTCAGGGAATAAGCCAGGCTGCCAAACTGAGCGTCTGCAATTGGGGATGCATGAACTCTCCTTCCCTATGGGTTAGGAGGGTTGCGATCTGAGGGAGATGCCATGGTGGCCGAGGGGACAGGCTGCGCAGCAGTGGGTACCAGTGCTGGTGAGGCCAGTATGGAGCAATTAGAATTGTCCTTGGTTTTTCCTCCCTTATTTTGAGCAGTACCCAGCATAGACCAAGAGGTTGATCCACTGGAAGGATAGGGCATCCACTTTCCAGGCCCTGCAGTGAGGCTCCCTGGTGCAAAACTTGCTGAGCTGATGGTTGGCATGGGAAGCAAAGAGGGTCGACCTTCGGGGTGCCCAATTTCTGAGTTATTAGGGTGAAGGTTCTTTGGTCTAGCTGCCACTCGTGTGGGTCCAGAAGATTTCTGCTTAAGCTGTCTGCCAGAGAGTTTAGACAGCCTGGCAGAAATTGTACTAACAGGTGTAGTTGCATGGCTGAGGCTGTGTGCCAAAGGGTCATGGTGAGCCTGCATAAAGGGTAGGAGTGAGTCCCTCCCTGCTTGTTGATATACCACATCACAGTGGTGTATTTTTGATCAGTACAACTCCTGGGGAGAAAAGTGGTCTGAAAGCTGTCAATGGATACTGAACAGCTAACATTTTTTTGGTTGATGTGCAGATGTATTTGATGTGGGCTCCACTGGCCCTGTATGTACCTGCCATCCAGGTGTGCACGCCAGGCACAGTCTGATGCGTCTGTGGTGCGGGACTGGGCAGAGTGGGGTGGTGAGAAGGGTAGTTCCTTGTGGTTGCATGCTGCTGCCCACCATAGAAAATCTTTCCTAGGCAAGGTATCATTGGTATAAGTGTTTCCAAGTCTTGAGAGTGTTGTCACCAAAGCCTTTTAGGTACCAATAAAGTTTCCTCATATGCAGTCTGGCATATGGAATGAGTAGAATGCAAGATGTTATGAACCCCAGAGCTTGCAGGATTTTCCTTGCGGAAAACTGTGGTCTGGTGACTAGTTGAGAGAAATAGGTTGTCAGTTTGCTTTTATGGAGTCAGGAATACCATCTGGGATGATGTGTCCAGGCTTGCTCCGAGGAATATAATCTTTTGGGTGGGTACTAGTTTGGATTTCTTTTCATTGATAGTGTACCCTAGGGAGGTCAGCAGGGCCTTTACAAAGACCAGATGCTTGAGCAGCTTTTCCTGTCTGCCTGAATTAGGCAGTCATCTAAGTATGGGTAAATGTGAATATTTATTTGTCTGCAAAAAGCAATGACGAGAGCCAGACATTTTGTAAAAACTCTAGGAGCAGTAGATAAGCCAAAGGGAAGCTCAGAAAACTGAAAGTGCAGAGATCCTGCCCTGAAATGTAGATATTTCCTGCATGATACCCTGATTGGGATGTGGAGGTAGGCCTCTTTTAGGTCTAGGTGGCTAACCAAGCATTCTTAGACAGCGTAGGCAGTAGTTGCTGGAGGGTGAGCAGTTTGAATTTTGGAATCACCAGGAAGGTGTTTAGAATGGGTAGATCGAGGATGGGGCACCAGGTGCTCTCTTTTCTGGGTACCAGGAAGAGCTGGAGTAGAAACTTTGGCCTATTTGTTTTGCAGGAAGGTGCTTTATTGCCTTCATAGAGAGCAGGGAAAGGACTTGCTTTTTGGCCTCTGCCCACTGGTTTGGAGGAAGATCTGGGAACCCTTTTGAGTTGGTAGAGTGTGGAAGAAAATTTGTATCCATGGGACACTATGTTGTGGACCCAGCGGTCGTTGGTAATGGTGGCCCAGGTGCTTGCAAGGAAGGACAGTTTTCCTTCTAGCGGCAAGTGCAGGTGGGCAGAGGTGGAGTCATTGTGAGTTCTTACCATGAGGGGGTGGCTTAGCACTCCCTGGTTTTGTAGTGGAGGAACTCCATTGCTTTGATCTCTACATTCTCAGTGGCTGTTGTCTGGGGGAGTCTGCTTCCACAGGGTCTGGGCTGAACTGACCTGGAGGGGGCAGGAAAGGACTAGTGCTTGGAGGGGCAATGCCTACTGAACCTGGGTGGCTGGACCTGCAGGAAATCCTTAACTGTCTGCATAGATTTAGCTTTTTCTTCCAGCTTTTTTAAGACCTCCTCTGCCTTGGTGCCAAATAAGTTGTCTTTGTGCAAGTGTGTATCCAATACTTTGGATATGACATGGTCTGGCAAAGGCTGTTCCTTAAGCCAGGCATGCCGTCTAAGGACAGAACCAGTGACTGCTGCCCTGCAAGATACTTCTAGGGTGTCAAAACCACAGTGTAAGGTGTGCTTAGTTACTTGACTTGCAGAATGCATTAATTCTTGTAACTCTATTTTCTGCACAAGCAGGGAAAGATGATTTTATTTCTTTGAGGAGTTCCATGGTGTGTCAATGAAATTTTAGCATATGGAACTGACAATTTAGTGCTCTAACAGCAAGAGTTGCAGAGGTGAATACCTTTTTACCCCATCTGTCTAATGATCGGGAATCCCTAGCTGAGGGGGTGGGATTCCTAGCAGAAGTTGCTTTAATTCCTTTAGGCCTTTGAGAAATAACCTCAGGGTCAGCAATAGGATTTTTGAAAAGAAATTTGTGCACGTCAGGGACTCTATAATACCTGTCAGATCTCCTGGAAGCAGGATGGAGGGTGTTAGTAGTCAAACTGGATTCCATGAAAACATCATCCACAACATCCAGGACATGAGGAATGGCCAAGGGTCTGTGCTGTGGAAGATCTAAGAATTCCCTGAGTCTCTTTTTAGACTGAGGGTAGTCCTGACATTCCCATTGGAAATGCTCCCTTAAAGTATGTAGGGTTTCCCCAAAGGAAAAGTGCCCGGGTAGAGAAGCTGAAGGAATGGATTCCTCTGCATCAGAATCCTCATAAGCAGAGAGAGGTTACATGCCTTCATATTCAGATGCATCAGAGTCATTGGGCTCCTGTTCAGATAAAACTGCTGGGGACAAATCTCTTTTTCTTTTGGGAGGGGTAGCTTGGCTTCCCCTGATCAGCATTATAAGGTCTTCTGCCATTTTAAGCATTTGAGACTGAGGCAAGGAAACAGGTGCCTGAGATTGGGTCGTCCGTTTCTTGGGTGCGGTTCGTACCCTGGGTCTTAGAAATCCGGTAGTTTTCGAAAGAATGGTAGACGCAAAAGAAGTCGGTCTATGGTGAGAAACGGTAGTGCGAAATACTTCCTTGGAAGCCGATGCCTGCTCAGCGGCTCCGAACCCATCCAAGGTAGAGACATCCGCAGGGTCATTAGTCGAAGAGTTTTGCGGCATACCGGACTCTGAAAGGGTCTCGCTAGTGGCCTGCGAATCCACAGAAGTGGGCATCAGGGGCTGCAAAAGCACTTCACTGAGGACTGGAGAACTGACGGACTAGCTTAATGGAAGTGTCATTGGTAGGTTTGGACCTGTGCGGTCTGTCTCTGTCTTTATCCTTACCTTTTTTCAGAAGATCCGCTGTCAGATGGCTTACTGAAGCCATATCCGAATTCGAGGACCGAGAGCAAAAATATCTAGCTACAATAATGGCCTGATGACATATACTTCTGGTGTTGAGCAAAGCACAAAAATGACAGCAACGGACGTCGTGGTTTGGCCCTAAGCAAATGATGCAGTAAGAATGAAAGTCTCGGTGTGGTATTTGCTTTCCACAGGCGAGACAATTGTTAACTTTTTCTGACATCGGTTAGAGCAAGAAAAAAGGATCCCCAATGGGGTACTTAGCTTTAGAAGACTTCAGCTTCAATTTGGAAAACAAAAACTCAGGTAGGGGCCGACTGGCATTCATGCGACCTGCTTCTGCTTCGGGCTCCTTGGCAAGAAAGACTGATGTAATGGCGTCGGCTGCCTTACTTTATACTACTGATGACCTGACATCAGTCCTGAAGCGACAGCAACCGACACAGAAATACTAAGCCTCTGGTATTCTTGCCGACTAAGGGCTACCCTGGTAGGGATAACCCAAATGTGATGACTACAACAGTGAAACACGAGGAACATCTATTATTCCAACCTATTACATACGAGAGCTTTTTACATGTCTATTTACAACTTTTGAGATACATGCACCCACTAGCATTTGGCAAGTTTTAATCTTTTATATAGCTGATTCTTGTCAACTCCAATTGAACTTTTTGCTTTAAAGAAAACTCTCAAAAAAACACAGCCAAACCTTTTAACTTAATAGAAGTACACAAAACTATGCGTTTCTCAAAATAATAAAGTTTAACCTTCCTAACTAGAACAATTGTTCAAAATAGACAGGTGCAGCCATGGGCATTATATGACCTAAGGATAAGGCTGTCCATGCTTTGACATATGTTACTGCCTATGCTCCTTCTTGCACTAATTGCTTCCTGTTCTTTTTTATCTTTATTCCCATTTCAGTTGTGAAAAACAATTTGCATACTTTCAGAAAACATCAACTTTTAGCCTTAAAAAATCAAAGTTCTGGCTTTTTTATTGTCCTATTATCAGCTTGTTTCCATGGAAATAAGAGAAAAAATGTAGCCCTCAGCTGTAAACTTCTTAACACATGTTAAACATTTATTGCTGAAGAAAAAGTTTGTATTACAATCAGCGTTCTCTTATTTACTTGTTTCCACTGAAAACTTATTAGATTAAGCCAAGGGTCTTAATCCAGTCTTTCATCTATGCAAAGGTAGGAGGAAAAAAATCTTCACTACATATGTACTTTTACATCCCCACGCCCACCTCAAAACCCAAGATTACAACCTGTTAACTTAAACATGTTTTTATGCAGCATTTTTCCTCTTTTTGCATTGAAATGCTTACGTTTGTACACTAAAAAGGGAAGAAAAACACATACCTGTTTTATCTTTATCACATACAATATCTGAAAATGCTTTACAGCATGTAATGGATACCGTGAAAATTTTTTTTATAGCAAAACTGTTAAGAACAGAAACTGTTTTACTTGGGGTTACTTTTTAAACCTTTCTCTTCCCCTTCCCTTAGTGCCCCTTCTAAAGATTAATGACATGAAGTGAGGCAAATGTCTTGTAGTTCCTAACAGGTTTAACAAAGCCAATAAACGTCCACTTTCTTGTAAACCATAATTCACAGATGAAACTGATGCTTTGTAATCTCAAATGTATTCACTAAGTTTTGTGTTGCTGGTCTTCTTTCTGTTCATATCCATCTCCCAATTCCAGACTCTGGTTCAATTCCAACGTATTCCCAGTCCTTCAAGTCAACTCATGTGCTCTTCTCTGCCCCTCAAGAATTTTCCTTTGGAAAATTGGAAAATGTTTTTCTGGCAAAATCTCTGTACGAGCTTTATTATCAGAAGAAGGAGCAGCAGTGTCCTTTTCTGCTTGATGGCTCAATATTTGCTGGACAAATTTTTGTACTTCCGCTTTAGCTTATTCTGCATCAAAAAATGACATTCTCCAGTAAAAAAAAAATATTCTGCAGACAGCTGGATACAGCAGCTTGAATCTCAAACCTGTCTCTCAACATTCTCTGACTGCTGGAAAATATTTGCTTTTCTTCTGCCTGGTGTATAGTGAATAATCATTTTCCACTAACACTCTACTGTCTTCAACTTTAAATGCTTTACCCTTCTGTCACAGTTTTGTCAGGATCAACTCTTTCTGCTGGTAGGATTACATCTTTGTTAACTCATTAAATCCGAGTGACACCTTCAGGTGCATCTGCAGTTAACTCCTATTGATGGCTCTAAGCGTCAGATATTGCTTGTTCATAATTGCATCAATAATTCCAAAACCATGCTATGTATAGGGTTTTAAAAGATTTCATCTTAAAGCTTACACAATGGTAAACTCAACTGCATTAATATTTGACATCTATCAAATGTAGGTAAAAAGATAACTCTTGTTTTGTGATATATATATATATATATATATATATATATGAATCTACTTCATTTGATTGAAAGACCATTTGACCTAAACCCATTTGATCGAAATTTCATTTGATCGAAAACCAGTATTCAAGACATAAAACTGGGATTTGCCCCCTCCCCAATGTTGTGCGACCCCAGAGTTAGTATATATAGTGAGGGGGGTGTGGGTGCGAAGCCCCCCACCTAGTTTCCCTTACAATAAGAAAATAAAACAAAAAATACAGATTTTAAATGAAAATAGGTGGGGGGCTTTGCCCCCCACCCCCCTAACTATATCTACCAACTCCAGGGTCGCACAACATTGGGGAGGGGGACAAATCCCTGTTATTTGCCTTAAATACTGTTTTTTGATCAAATGGTCTTTTGATCAAATAAAGTAGACCCATATATATATATATATATATATATATATATATATATATATATATATATATATAAAATTTTAACATTTCTCGACTGGTTGAATAAAAGTATGTGTGTAACTTGAGTAGTTGTTGAGATATTGTAAGCTGTTTGCAAAATATTACAAACGCAACAGTTACTGTGTTTACTGTGACTTATAAAATTCAGATTAAGAACTAGAATCTAAAAAATACTACCACTATAAAAATATTTTATGCTGAAGAGTTTGCCATTTACACTTCTTTCATAACCCCTATGGTTCCATAAATATGAATATTTGCTTGAAATGTGAGGACATAACTTGATTCTGTCCAAAAGATTAGGCTCGGTCCATTGGAAGTTACAGTGCAAACATCCTGACCTCCATTAGAGTGAATGAGATAATACAGTTCTTGGCTGTTTTCTCGTGAGGAGGGTTGGAGCATACATACAATGTGCCCTTTCATTTAACAAATCTTGCATTGGAATACTAGTCCAGTTGCTTACTTGTGCCTTCATAAAATTAACACATTCTGTTCCTTCCAGTTACTCTGATACAGCAGAAAATCTCAGGTTTTCTTGATATGCTCTGTTTCTAACTCTACCATTTTTTGAAACATCATCTTAATCAGTCTCATACTGTGCCAGCCCTTTCTTCATTTCAACCTCTGATTTTTGTAGTTTTATTAGTTCATCTGAGTAGCTGCTGTTTAGAGTTTCTTCCATTTTTCTAGCCTTTTGTTATTTGAGTTGATATATTCTTTCAATATTAAATTTATTTTAGTCTGCTCTGAGCATTTGACTTATTTTTTCCTTTAAATTAATGGAAGCCATGTTTTGCAACAAAGCTGCAGTTTGAACTTCTTTTTGCTGAACACTTGCAGGATTCCTCTCGGTGTATTTTTTCTTTGCCTTTTCAAGCTGATTTTTGTTAGGGCTCTAAGTTTCTTCTTTGCTAGCATCTAGGCAGTGTACTTACTACCCAGTAACCAAATTTACCAAAACTGACAGACTTCCTGGCCCTTATCGTTCAGTTTTTTTTTCAGACTGGGAGAGCTAGAGTTAAGCTGTATATCAGTGTGCAGCCATCTTGGAAGTCCCTGTGAAGCTGTATATCTTAAGGATGGCACTTCAATTGCCTCACTTTGATTTAAGATTGAGGTGCAGAGCTACCTTTAGAGTAGGGCTGTGGAATGATCCCAATAATCCCTGAGCTGTAGTCCTGAAGATGGCATTGTGTACATTTAGTCTAAAAATACTGAACTTCAGCTGAATTAGGAAGAAACATTTGTTAGATTAAAGTGCTGGCCTGAAAACATGAGGACAGACTTTCAAAATAACTCATACTTAGGGTCAGTAGCGGATTATTTTACCTTGTGTCCTAGGCATTATTCATAGCATGGACCCCCCCCACCCGCATATGTTTTGGGAGGGGGACCATGTTCTTTTGGATTTATCTTCACAATTTTAGACAACTTGAACTGCTGTTATTATAATCTACTAGTGGCCACAGTAAAGTATTCAAGCTTGCTTTACAAAATGCATATTTGTCCTGCAAAGCTAGACTAATGATAGTTTAACTTGATCATGGCAGCAGGGTAAGCCATTCTTATCCACAGACATCCTGTACTCAGCAATCATACCCGCTGTTGACGGTGTACACTTTAGATGTCCGATTGTGGTAAAATAAGAATTATGGATGCAATAATGTATTTCTGGTTTTAGACAAGTACATAGTAGCCAAATATACTAGCTCATTTCACACACATGCACAGTTTCATATTTATTTCACACTAGGGGTTGCCAGAGAGTAAATCTTCCAATTTATTTCATATAGCCACAAGCTAAACCTTAATGCCAGACTTCAACCTCTTAAGATGAAGGGGGCAGGTTGTCTTCTTCTACTGCACAGCTACCCTACATGGGGCTGCAGGTCTACATATTGAAAAAAAAAGACAAATACTACAGTTTATTTCACATAAATGCACATTGTTAATGCCAGACTTTAAACTGAGCAAATGAAAAGGGCAAGTTTTTCTCACCCTCAGCACAGCTAGCCCTCCTGCAATCTGGTTGGCTGCCAGCACATTAAAAAAAGAAATGTAGATATTATTGTTTAGTTCACATAAATCTACACCAGCCTTACTGCCAAACTTTAAAATGAGTAAATGATAATGGCATGTTTGTCTCATCCACAGCAGTTCTCTCCCCCTCCATTTTGGTTGACTGCTAACATATTAAAAATACATGCATATATTCCAGAATATTTTTTACAAACCTACTCCAGCCTTTAATGCCAGACTTTAAACTTTGCAAATAAAGAGGGTGGGTTACTTTCTTCTAATGCACAGCTAGCCCCCTCTAATTTATCTAGTTGATTGGTAGAAGATTAAAAAAGGAGAGTAAATAATCCAATTTATTTCACAAAAATCCACACCAGCCTTAATTCCAGACTTAAAACTGAGAAAACATAAAGGGCAAGTTTCTTTCATCCACAACTCAGCAATCCCACCAATCTAGTTGACTGCCAGCATATTAAAATAATGAATATTCCGCTTTAGTTCATACAAATCCACATCAGCCATTAATGCCAGACTTTAAACTTTGCAAATTAAAAAGGCAAATTACCTTCATCCTAAGCATTGCTAGCCCCACATTATCTGGTTAATTGACAGTGCATTAAAAAGGAGTAAATAATCTAGTTTATTTCAGCCCCCCCCAAAAAAAAAATCACACCAACTCGTAATGTCAGAATTAAGAATGAGCAAATAAAGACGGCAAGTTTCTTTCATCCCTAAGCACAGGTACCCCCCCCCCCCCAACACCAAGTCTGTCTGACTGCCAAGGCCAGCATATTAAAAAAAAAAAAAACTAAATACATTTTCTAGTTTATTTCATATAAATCCAGACCAGCCTTTAATGCCAGACTTTAAACTTTGCAAATAAAGTGGCATCTTACATTCATCAATACATTTAGCCCCTTCTTATCTGGTTAAAGTAAGGAATTGAAGAGTACATGTTTCTTTCATTCACAGCACAGCTAGCCCTCTTATTTGGTTGACTGCCAGTGTATTAAAAGAGCTAGAGAGATGATGCATCTAATATTTCAAGCCAGCAAACCACAACTGCAATAGTTGTATCTGCCTATCTGCTCATGTGTAAATGGCAGGTATGGCCAGTAAACTAAGATGTCTGTAATTAAGCTCTTTTCTTAGTTACAGTAGATAAATGATTGCTTAAGTTCAACACATACTCTAACCAAGATCTGTTAGCAGTACTGAATAAAGCAACAACATTTTTAAAGTAAAATTACTTTCTAGTTTGGCCATGGGCCCCCTGAAGCTGGGGGACCAAGGCAACTTGCTTGGTTCACCCATATTGCAATCTGCTACTGTTTGGTGTCTATGTCATATGAGCATTATGAAGTATAAAGTGTTATGCAGTTCAGTGTCAAAAAGTGAGTTTTGATCACTGCACAAAATCACCTTTCTGACTGAAATTGCACAATGACTGAAGTACCATTAATTGGTGCCCACAAATACCATATTGCAAATTTGAACATATTGCTAATAAATAGTAAATTTATCATCAATGCTAATAAATAGTAAAATTATCATCAACCATCAGCAGTCCAAGTCAAACAAACATGAAAAGTATTACAGTTGCAATACTTCACAGCCAGCTGCTAAACAGTGAAAATATTCCTCTTGTTCAAGGAAGACTACCATTTATCCTTCACCTCTGGTTAGCAAGTATGGGGAGTGAAGGGGGTATGGATTCACAGCAGGAGTACTGGAGGATGTAATAGATGAACATGGTCTAGTGTCCTTTCTTCAGGATTAAAAACAGTGGTAAAAGTATTTCTTTATTTCAAGCAAATAGGTTACAGAGCACTGGATACTGACAAATGGGGCACCCACCAAATACTTTTAAAAGGAAATGTGCTGCATGATATAGTAACTTGCCATAGATGGACTCTGAGATTTACTGATTTCTGAGATAGCTTCAAACACGTGTGACAGCTTGGAATGAAAGTTCTGGTCTGGCCATTACTACAGCTTTTGATACTTGGGAAATTAAAAACCTGTCAATATCCTCATAAAGGGGTGGTGAACTGCAGTGAATAGACTGGGATGATTTGGTTTATGTTAATGACATACATATCAACAATGCAGTTGCGGTTTGACAGACAGGGATAAGAGCACTTGTGTAGCACTTAATTACTATGGAATATACAGAATTTAGGCTGGGCCTTGACTTCTATTGGATTGATTGGAATACAGTAGATGTATATTGCAGGGCAGCAGAGAGCTTTTTACTATGTGTGCAAACAGTAGTTTTCTTTCACTTGTTAAATTTAATAGTAGTTAAGATTGATCCTTGATCTTCAATAATGCGGAAGAGAGCCCTCCTGTTGAGAAAAGGCTGCAGCTCTGAAATTCAAAGGTTGTTTATTGTGGAGAAATGCATGATTCAGATCTAGCCCATTTCAGCAGGAACTTGTACAGTATTGGGATCTGGAAGCATTTACTGGTAATGTTCTTATGTAAGGTTATATCTGGAGATTTTTAACGTTACCTGGAGATTTTACAATAAAGGAATGGTACTTTAAATCCATATGCAGTAACAATGCTCTTTTTTGAGTGATTTTAAGGTGATTATATACAACTTACAAATTTCAGTCACAAAGTCTTTCTTGTTTACCTTCCATTATAAAACTTATAGGAAACAGTGACTAAGGGTTATATACTCTGAATAACAGTTCTGTAAACAAGAACATGAAAATGCTATGAATATAGTCAAGTGAAGAATTACTGATGTAATTATGTTTAGACATTTCTATAGCTGTTTGTTCATTAATAATAAGTGCAAGCATCTAGTGTGCACATGTGGAATTTAATAATAACTTACCTTGTCCTGTGGTATGATCTCCTGGTCTGTATACATTTCGTTTCACAGTTACCCTGGTCCATCCGGGACCATCCCTTATGTCCTGCTTAAAACTGCAGATATCATCTTCAAAATCACAGCTTGCCTCTGATGTGTCAAAAAATATATCTGCAAAGGAAAATATCCCAAAAAAGTCAGTCATTGTGCCAGTGCAGCAACAGTAATTCAAAAAACACAAAAAGTAAATTACACCAAATTCAAACAGAAAAAAATATTAGAACATGGCTTATTAACTTTTTTCTCCCTGTGATCGAAATAACTTGGCAGAGTGATTCTCTGAATTGTTCTGCAAAGTTAATATGGAGCTGCTGCCATTTCATGCAGACAGCACATGGCTAATTAGTCACTCCCTTGAAGTGCCACATTTGCATATGGCTTCTCCAGCAAAACTACTCCCATACTACGGCCATCACCAATGAAAACACATATGAAAAAAGCAATTTCTGAATTGCTCAGTCATAGCAGGATTCAGAAAACTTTGGGCCTAAGGCTTCTGCATCATGGTAGGCCCTTCAGAATCCTAGGGTTTGTCTCCACAACATAAAATATGAGTCTTCAACAAAATAAACAAATGATACCAAACAAAATTCATTAAATAGTTAATTGTAGTGAAATCAAGTGAGCAAAGGAATCAACTGGCTGAAAGAATTGTTTCTTTCTAAAGAACAGTCAATGTTAAATATGGAACAAATACTTTAAATCCATGCTGGAAATGGAAAAAAAAATTACACATGCATAACTTTCTTGTATGCCTTATAAACTTGGTATTAACGTTACATCCACAATTTGATAAACATATAGCTCACACTTTGCCAAGAAGAATTATAGAAAACAGGAGATAGTATAAAAATAGAAATAATGTTAGCCAATCAAACCACTGTATTACACTTCAGTGCAAAAACAGTGCAGAAGGGATACTACTAAAACAAAGCAGCTGAGAAGACATTTCACATAAAACAGAATCACATCAGTGTTGCAAAAGGCATAAAAATGTCCTCTGAGGAGCTGATGCAATGCTGTTAACAAGGACAGTTCTTCTGTTAACCATCTGCATTACATTCAGCATACAGTGTTGAACTTAACTGCATTATTTGTTTTTAATATATATCAAGTTAATATTTCAGTATTTATATGCAGTGTTCTGTTGCAAGAAATTTTGCACAGGAAATGTTTTTAAACATGAATGTCCAACACAGACTATTATATGTAAATATCTACAGCATGCTCAGTATCAGCACAGTATTTTTGGAAGAAGCAGTTCATTCAGCTAATTGATTTGTTTGGTCACATGGTTCAAGTGCAATTAACTATTAAGAGTTTCTACTTTTGTTATTACAAACTGTTCATTCTGCTGTGGTCTCATTTTGTTCGGCTGAAAAAACTAAATATAGTTTTTACCATTTTTTTTTTTTTTTTTACCAGAAGACCAGTGCACTAACCACTACATCACATTATTGTTCTGTGGCTTATCTGGGTTATGTGTAATATTTGGGCCCCTCTGCCACAATGGCAGCATTTACTTTCAGTTTTATATTAGAGATGAGGATCATGGAATGATTAATGAGGGGATCAGATTTAACATTAAGTAAAGTAAATGTTGCATACCCAGCAAGTCAATCTACCCTGTCAGCATTAAAGACCTTTTTAAAGCAATGCATACAGAGTGGCTTGTATGATGAAACAATTAAAAATGAATTAAAAAGGATAAAACAGGTTGACATATCTTTAGCAAATATGAAAGGCAAGGGAAACTTGACACTCGGAAAACCTTATGTAGCAAGCAAGGTTAGAAGCATGATAAAATGTCCTGCCATTAATCAAACAAGTAGAAGTTGTGAAAAAAAAAATCATTTTGTTGAAATGTGTAAATGACAAAAACAAGCTTTCAGTCATAGCAACTACAAATAATGGAGAGAAGCTTCGAAAATTAGTTGTTTGTCAGCACAGTTTGTATGGAGAATGTGTATAAATTGAAAAGTATGCAAGATTAACTAAAAAATAGGCATTGGTCATGGCTACCAGAATGTACTAGGGAAGATAAGTACAAACGTAGCCATGAAACTCTAGCGTTTAGACCAAATGTTGGTACAGAGTGTAATGTAATGTCTGGTCAAACCTTTATATCAATGTACTTGGACTGAAAAATAGCAACCCAAAACAGTTGCAGTAAAAATTGCTTACTTATTCTGGTCATCGCGTAAAACTAAAGGATCAAAAAGACATTTTGTGTGAATAAAAGAAGAAATACAAGGTTCAGTTAGTTAACACATCAAGTGCATCACATGCATTGGATCCCTTAATCTGTCATAGGTTTGGCAATATGGAAAGAATTTACAATGCGAGTGTGAATTAAAGGGTAGATCAGAAAATGATCAGTCTGCTGATTTACTTAAAGACCTATGCATGGTCCCAAATCTGAAATCTCCTTCTTACATTTTGTAACAGAAGGCAGAATATTTGCTTCTGATGCCATTTTTGACAAGATTTGTAATGTTTAATTCTTGTTCCACTTAGCTTGTGTGCAATTGGAGAAAGTAACTGTTAACAGTGGATAAATGTGAGGACACTGTTGCATATCTAATGTCATTTTTATTGTACAAGCAAAAAAAGAGAGTTATGTACTTACCATGACTTGGCATCTGTGCTATCCAGCCTCATTATTCATCTCAAATGGGTCTTGGATCCAAGTCAGCAACTGTCAGACAGATCCAGAGTTCAAGCTTCTCCCCTTCCCATTATCCCCTGCTGCATTCTAACCCTCAGATTGAGTTTGATAAACAGATGAAACTGCACAAAGATCAAAACATTCCAAAATACCAGCCACTTCAGCTTGCCGGAACCCCCAGAAGGAAGGGGAAGGGGGGCAGGAATGTGATGAATAATGACACTGGATAGCACAGATGCCAAATTATGGCAAGTACATAACTCTTTACCTGATGCTATCCGTGTCATTATTCATCACAAATGAGTCAGAGACCCCAGCTACTATGTACCCTGGGTGGCCTCAAGGAAGGATATGCCGGAGCACACAGGAACCAAAGGAGGAAGCTCTGTTCCTGGACACTAAGTCCAATTTGTAGTGTGAAATGAAAGTGTGTGGATTAGACCAAGTTGCAGTGGCAGAAGACGTAACAACATACCTAGCAGAGTGGACTTTAACCGGCATGGACAATTCCAAATGCCTACTGTCATAAATGTAGGAAATACAACTAGCAATCTACCTGGAAATAGTCATTCTGGAAACTGCCTGGACCTTCTTGTTCTGACAGTAGGCCACAAAGAACTGGTCCAACTTTCTAAATTCCTCTGTCCTTTCAGATAATAATGCAATTACCTGTGGACATCCAAACAATGCAAGATATATTCTCCCTTATTAGAGTAATTAGGGAAGAAGACCGGTAGTTGAACAGATTGACTGAGGTTAGCCTCCAAAGCCACTTTGGGAAGAAAGGAAGGATTTGCTCTAAGGGACACCGTATCCTTATGAAAGATCATGAATGGAGGCTTAATGCTTAGGGCTTGAAGTTCCAAGACCTTTTTGGCAGAGGTAACGGCCACCGAAAAGGCCATCTTCCAAGCAAGGAATTTGATAACAAGAAGCAGCAGGTTCAAAAGTTTTTTGTGTTAGGGACTGTAGCACCAAAATCAAATCCCATGGCAGGGATAGATCCTTAATAGGAGGTCTAAGAAGAAAATCATTTCATAAAGGCTTTGCACAGCTTAGAAGAAAAGGTAGGCTTCTCCTTCAGATGGAAATTAGAAATGTCTGCTAGCTGGAGCTTATTGGCAGAAAAACTCATCCCATCCTAAAAAAGGGAAGATAAGAGTAAAATATCAGGAATAGGGGCTGAAAAAGGATCCAGATGATCCTGTTTAGCCCAAGTAGAAAACCTTTTCCATTTACTGGAATACACTTTCTTTGTAGATGGCTTTTGAGAAGCTGAGATAATGCCCTTCACCGGGAAAGGAAGCCTGGACTGCAAAAGGATTACTGGAAGTGGAGAAACAATGTGGTTAGACAAAGGGTCTGGAGACTGGTAAGTGGAAGCCTCCAGGGATGAGATCCAAAATGGGATCTAGTATCCAAGGCGGACACTTCAGATGAGACCTGAGGAAGGAGAACCACGCCGGGTGAGGCCAGAAAGAGGCAATGAGGATAAGAGGGGACTTCAGGCAATGAGCTTTCTGTAATACTTTGGGTATTAGGGGAGTAGGAGGATAAGCGTAGAGGAGACCCGGAGTCCAATTATGAATAAGAGCATCCCTGGGTGACTTCCCACTGGAGGGATCAGGGCAAAGTAACTACTGCACTTGTGGTTGACTGGGGGAAGCAAAAAGATCACAGCATGGTTGACCCAAATGGCTGAATATTTGTCTTGCATCTGACTGCTTGAGGGACCACTTGTGAGGACTCAAGATAGATCTGTGAGTCTTGTCAGCCAGCACGTTGGAACTTCCGGGAATATGAGCTGCAGAAAGAAAGCACCTGGAAGACATTGCCCATTCCCACACTCTCACGGCCTCTCTGCACAGAGGATAAGAGAGCATCCCCCTTGCTTGATGATTACCAGACCACTGCCATGTTGTCCATTTGAATTGCTGTGGTCCACAGAGGAAGGTACTCCTAAAAGGCTTGAAATGTTAGAAGGACTGCTCTCAGCCCCAGGATGTTTATGTGCAATCTGTTCTCTGAGGGGGAACAGGCACCTTGAACTAATCTGCCCCAAAAATGCTCCCCCCACCCCAACAGGCAGGTGTCCATGGTCACTGTGGCCCTGGGCGGAGGAAGACAAAAAGGCCTGCCTAGATATAGGTCCTGAGACTGAAGCCACCAAGCAAGACGATTCCTGTATACCAGAGTCAACTTTATCGTCATGGACGTGGGTTGAACCAGAACAGACCAATGGAATTCCAGGGTCTACTGGAAAACTCTCATGTGATATCTGGTGAGGAGAACCAATAGAATCGCAGCCGCCATCAAACCTAACACTTGGAGAATAAAATGAACCAACGGATACGCTAGTTCCAGCAAAACAGAGACCTGACTTCGAATTAGTTGAATCTGCGGCGAGGCAGTGCGGCAGTTTCCATTACAGTGTCCGGCTGGAACCTAATGAACTCCAGGTTTTGGTACGGAACAAGATTGGACTTGGGAAGATTCACAGTGATACATAGATGTTGGAGAAGGCTGAGGATATATCTGGTGGCCATTGATAGTTCATGTCTCATGGGAACCATGAGGAGCCAGTCGTCCAGGTATGGAAAGATCTGGAAAACTTGCAGCCAGCGATAAGCTGTCACCAGTGCCATGCAATTGGTAAACACCTGGGGGGGCTGTGGTGAGTTCAAAAAGCAGGACTCTGAATTGGTAATGATTGGCCCTTAACTGAAAGCATAAGCGTCTCCTGGAGCATCTGTCAATCTTTATATGATAAAACAAAAGTATATAAACCACAAAAATGGAAACAAACTGATAACAATTCTGAAGCACTATAGCAAAGACGGCAACACAGATCTTGAGTTCGTTTTCTAGTTTAATAAACTGTATATGTTTTTTATTAAACTAGAAAACCAAATAAAAAACAAACTCAAGATCTGTGTTGATAAAACAAAAGTAGCTTCCGACTAAGAAGTACACAACCACGTTATCACCTATAAGTGCACCAACCTCTTCTTCTTGTGAAAGATGGAATTTATTCCAAACACACTGAGCCGTACAAAACCTTAAAAACATAAAATAACTAAAAAACACACAGTGTTGTGTTAAGCACTTTTACCCACGACAGTGTGGGCTTCTTCAGAACACAAACACTGAGCAAACGCTTCTTTTATTTAAAATTTGGCACCATAATAAATCAGGCATTTAAAGCCATTTACAAAATGTGCGCATTTCGCAACCTTAAACATATACCAAAGGATATATGTACATAAACGTCCTTTGTAACTATAATTTGCACATCAAACGATGCAAATCAGCTAACCTAACAAAAGAACATATATATGTACAACTAATTAAACAATTGCTGTTCATGATATGTACTCTTATTAAATATCGGATTACCTAAATCTTAAAAAATATGTGGAAAATGTATAACATACCAGAATTAAATCTAGATGAAATAGGTGTTGTTTTTATATATTTCTATTTCATTGATGCTGCCCTATATTGTATACATGAAGATGAAAACTACAAACTGGAGCTACGCTCTCCTACAAAAACATTTTTTTGAATGAATAAAGGATATATATAGTAGGTAATTGTACATAGACAATATAAACACCACAATTCACATGGTATAAAATGTTAATGTATCTCTAAAATTAATTAGCAGGAAATGTAATCATTGAGTCCTGGTGGATTTGTAGCGTCTAAATATAATTGCTGCCACGTTTCCCTAAATGCCAGCAATGCTTTGTGGTCACACCCCCTAGGGTCTAAGTAGATGGTTTCTAATATAGCAAATCTGAATTCATGAGTGTCTCCCATCTTTTCAATGTGCCTGTATAGTGCATTCTTGGTATCTTTCCTTCTTATACAGTAAACGTGATCATATATACGTTGTCTAAAACATCTTTCCGTTTTACCTAAGTAAATACCGGGACATGTGATACACTTTGCCAAATATATAATCATTTTTGTCTTACAGTTGCCATACTTAAATTTAATCCTTGCATGACCCATATTGTCAAGCATAATGCTGGCTACTTTTAGTATATATCCACATTGATTACACATCCCACATTTTATAGTGTTTCCCTTTATTATTTTTTATAATGGGTGTCATTTGATTATTTCTCTCCAGATACCATTTAATATTGTGATCCATTTTAAGCACAAATACAGGTTTAATTCCTATATCATCTGTCCAACTGGTATCTCTCAACACCGCGAACCAGTATTTTGCTAATATATTCTTAACCTGTTCTACCTCCGTATTATATGTTAGTATACAAGATCTCTCATATTGAGTAACACTTGACTGATTGTCTTCGTTTTTATTACTTATATTATTAACTCTAAATCTTTGAATATCTCCAGAGCCCAACAATGGTTTGTGTTTTTTTCCCCATGGCATTATAGTGTTTTGCCCTATTTGTTCCATCATCTTAGGGAGGGTATCCCCTCTCTTCAAATAAATGTGTGATGAACTTTACTTCTTCTCCCATCACCTTGTAATGTGAGGTCATTCTACAGCTCTTATACATTGACCCTTGAATATGTTGTACTTCATTTTCTTAGGATGGTAGCTCCCATAGTCTAAATAATCATTGGAGAAGGTACTTTTTTCCTATGTATACGTGATTTAACTTCCCCTTCATGTCTGTATATATATAAGTGTCTAAATAGGGCAACCCAATTCGACTGTAAGCATGGGTGAATTTCAAGAATGTACTACTTTCATTAATGAAATAAAAGAATTTAAATAAATTATCTATACTATCATCCCATAATCTATATATATATATATATATATATATATATATATATATATATATATATATATCGTCAAGAAATCTGGAATAATGTTTAATTATCTTGAAATATTCGCTGGTAAACAAAATAGTATCCTCCCAGTCTAACATAACTAAATTTGCATAAAAAGGTGCGCAAGCAGCGCCCTATTGCCACCCCTCTCATTTGATGAAAATGTTTGCCTTCATAATAGATAAAATTGTTATCTAATACTATAGACATGCATTCCAATATCAAACACGTTTTATTCCAATCAAATTTGGTGGGTCTTCTAATGCTGTTACAGAAGGCATCCAATCCTTCTTGTTTTGGGATGCATGAAAATAAGTCTATAACATCTACTGTAACTATTATACTTTCCTCATTCAAAGAATTCACAGGAAAGTTACTTAAACATTTCTAGGAATCCTTAACCAAATGACTTGCGTTGTATATTGGTTTAAGCCAAATGTCTATGAGTTTTCCAATTGGGAAAGTTTTAGATTTACTACCAGAGACTATAGGTCTGAGGGGTGGATCTAATAAATTTTTGTGGACTTTAGGTATCCCTACTAGGGTCGCTAGTCTAGGATATTTAACCTTCAGGCTATCAGATACCATATTTGTTATTCTTCCATCAATGAGAAATTCTTCAAGATATGAATCAATTCGCTGATATGCAGTGTTGACCTCATTGATCGATATGGTTTCATAATTGCCTGACTGGTATAAAATGTCATACATTTTTTTGAAGTATAGATTGCTATCAAAAATAACCACCCCTCCCCCCTTTATCTGGCTTCATAACTCTAATGTTGTTGTCTATCTGTAGAGTCCTTAGTGTTTGTAATTCCTCATTGGTATTGCCTGTTTTGTTGTTTTTTGCTTTGTTATGAAGTTGGTATATCTCACGCATCACCAATTTCTCACAATTGTCTACATGGGGATGGTTGGGAGGAATAAATGTGCTTTTTTCTTTATTTGAGATTTTATAGTATCACTATTTCGTAATTTCTGACTGTCCTTGAATAGAATAGACAAGTTTATCTTCCTCACAAATTTCTTTATTTCACAAAGACAATCAACCAAATCAAAAGTGGGGGTAGGTATAAATTTCATTCCTTTTGCTAACAGATCAAAATGTGCCAAATGAATTTGTGCACTAGAATAATTGTTAAAATTATCATAACTACGTGTATGCCCATCAACTATTATATTGTTACTTCCTTTGTTTTCTTTTAATATCGCACTTGATTCCTTTTCTTGCCTTTCCCCCAATTGTTCTGTTTTGTTTTCTTGTAATATGTTGACTGGTTCCTGTTTGCTGGGTTCCTGTTCCCGTATATTTCTTTTTGCCTGTCTCCTACCCAATAAAAATGTGAATCATATTCCTGATTGTGCATGTTGCCCTGTGTATAACTTCCAAAGTGTTGTTCATTGTAAGCTTTGTTACTAGTATCTTCTGTGTTACTTTCAAGTATCCATTTGTATGCTTGTCCTTTCTTATATTGTTCCATATCTCTAGTAATCTTTCTTTGTTTCCTTTCACTAATGTTTGACATCTTTTTTTCAGCTAAAATATACTGTTTCATATATAACCTCTCCCATTCAGAAAACAGCAAATCATTAATAATTTTGTCGTTTAACTTTTCAACATCTTGTACTAACTTGCTAAGCTTTTCATCATTGAATTTGATAAGCTTCATATAATTAAAACCGCGTTCATTAAATAGTTGATTAAACTCATTGATAATAGTGTCATTTATCTCAATTCCCATTGGCACCTTAAAAAAAATCTTAAGCCCATGGGAACTATTTTTAAATCCAAACACTTGTGCAAGTAAGCATTATCCACTTTAAGTCCATTAATAACATTTAATTTCTTACCCAACATGTATATCATATCCTTTAGGGTTTCCATATTTTCTTGATTAGAATGTAAGGAACCTTCCCCTCTACTATTTACTTTGTCAAGGTTGCAATTATTAGATAAAAATTTGTTTAAATAAGTATCCTTGTCATTGTTCCCAGTTCCACCTGTGTGGTTGTGGGAATTAAGTTGCGATGAAACAGTACCTTTATTCAGCATGTTGTTTTTCCCCACCACAGTGGAATATGTCTTTTGAGGTGGAAATTTTTTGGGTCTGGCACCAATACGAATCGCTTCCTTGTCGACCTCATAAAGAGAAAAGTCAAAGGTAAAGTCTGAATTGTTCACTTTACTGCTGTTAAATTGTTCAGTACCTTCAAAGGCATTGTCCAAGTCTATCGGTGTATGCCTTGACCCGGTTCCTTGCCCATTAGGAATACTGAAACTGCCATTGGCTCCAATCTGTTGGAAAATTTGCGGAGAATTATTCTGTGTACATCTAGCTCCATGTCCTGAATTACAGGAACCTGACCGTTATTGGTAGTATTTTCGCTGTTTGTGCCGCTACCCGAAAATGTGGCTTGTGATAAAACCTTTTCTCTAGTAGCAACAGTATCAGACTTTACACTGACCCATGTAAAATCTAACAAGAGTTCCAAAATCCGACCAACCTCCCCTTTCAATGAGGTTACTTCGGCTCGTAATTTTGTAATGTCATCCGATTCTATTTCGCTATATGGAGGCATCTTGTCACCAGTGATATCCATGGAAATCCAACAACTGAATGAAACAAAAGTAGCTTCCGACTAAGAAGTACACAACCATGTTATCACCAATAAGTGCACCAACCTCTTCTTGTAAAAAATGGAATTTATTTCAAACGCACTGAGCCGTAAGCGCTTTCACCCATGACAGTGTGGCCTTCTTCAGAACACTAAACCACTGAGCAAACGCTTCTTTTATTTAAAATTTGGTGCCATAATAAATCAGGCATTTAAAGCCATCTACAAAATGTGCGCATATTGCAACCTTAAACATATACCAAAGGATATATGTACATAAACGTCCTTTGTTAACTATAATTTGCACATCAAACAATGCAAATCAGCTAACCTAACAAAAGAACATATATAAGTACAACTAATAAAACAATTGCTGTTCATGATATGTACTGTCATTAAATATCGGATTGCCTAAATCCTAAAAAATAAGTGGAAAATATATAACATACCAGAATTAAATCTAGATGAAATAGATATTGTTTTTATATATTTCGATTTCAGGCTTTAAATGCCTGATTTATTATGGCGCCAAATTTTAAATAAAAGAAGCGTTTGCTCAGTGTTTCAGTGTTCTGAAGAAACCCACACTGTCGTGGGTGAAAGCGCTTAACACAACACTGTGTGTTTTTTACAGTTATTTTATGTTTTTAAGGTTTTGTACAGCTCACTGTGTTTGGAATAAATTCTATTTTTTCACAAGAAGAAGAGGTTGGTACACTTATTAATGATAACATGGTTATGTACTTCTTAGTCGGAAACTACTTTTGTTTCATTCAGTTGTTGGATTTCCATGGATTTCACCGGTGACAAGATGCCTCCATATAGCGAAATGGAATCGGATGACATTACAAAATTACGAGCCGAAGTAACCTCATTGAAAGGGGAGGTTGGTCGGATTTTGGAACTCTTGTTAGATTTTACATGGGCCAGTGTAAAGTCTGATACTGTTGCTACTAGAGAAAAGGTTTTATCACAAGCCGCGTTTTCGGGTAGCAGCACAAACAACGAAAATATGGCAAATAACTGTCAGGTTCCTGTAATTCAAGACACGGAGCTAGATGTACACAAAAGTAATTCTCTGCAAATTTTCCAACAGATTGGAGCCAATGGCAGTTTCAGTATTCCTAATGGGCAAGGAACCGGGTCAAGGCATACACCGATAGACTTGGACAATGCCTTTGAAGGTACTGAACAATTTAACAGCAGTAAAGTGAACAAATTCAGACTTTACCTTTGAATTTTCTCTTTATGAGGTCGATGAGTAAGTGATTCGTACTGGTGTCAGACCCAAAAAATTTCCACCTCAAAAGACATATTCCACTGTGGTGGGGAAAAACAACATGCTGAATAAAGATACTGTTTCATCGCAACATCATTCCCACAACCACACAGGTGGAACTGGGAACAAGCAACAATGACAAGGATACTTATTTAAATACATTTTTATCTAATAATTGCAACCTTGACAAAGTAAATAGTAGAGGGGAAGGTTTCTTACATTCTAATCAAGAAAATATGGGAACCCTAAAGGATATGACATACATGTTGGGTAAGAAATTAAATGTTATTAATGGACTTAAAGTGGATAATGCTTACATGAACAAGTGTTTGGATTTAAAAATAGTTCCCATGGGCTTAAGATTTTTTAAGGTGCCAATGGGAATTGAGATAAATGACACTATTATCAATGAGTTTAATCAACTATTTAATGAATGTGGTCTTTAATTATATGAAGCTTATCATCAAATTCAATGATGAAAAGCTTAGCAAGTTAGTACAAGATGTTGAAAAGTTAAACAACAAAATTATTAATGATTTACTGTTTTCTGAATGGGACAGGTTATAAAAGAAACAGTATATTTTAGCGGAAAAAAAGATGTCAAACATTAGTGAAAGGAAACAAAGAAAAATTACTAGAGATATGGAACAATATAAGAAAGGACAAGCATACAAATGGATACTTGAAAGTAACACAGAAGAGACTAGTAACAAAGCTTACAATGAACAACACTTTGGAAGTTATACACAGGGCAACATGCACAATCAGGAATATGATTCACATTTTTATTGGGTAGGAGACAGGCAAAAAGAAATATACGGGAACAGGAACCCAGCAAACAGGAACCAGTCAAAATATTACAAGAAAACAAAAACAGAACAATTGGGGGAAAGGCAAGAAAAGGAATCAAGTGAGATATTAAAAAAAAAACAAAGGAAGTAACAATATAATAGCTGATGGGCATACACATAGTTATAATAATTTTAACATCTTTAGTTATTCTAGTGCACAAATTCAGTTGGCACATTTTGACCTGTTAGCAAAAGGAATTAAATTTATGCCTACCCCCACTTTTGATTTGGTTGATTGTCTTTGTGAAATAAAGAAATTTGTGAGGAAGATAAACTTGTCTATTCTATTCAAGGACAGTCAGAAATTACGAATTAGTAATACTATAGAATCTCAAATAAAGAAAAAAGCACATTTATTCCTCCCAACCATACCCATGTAGACAATTATGAGAAACTGGTGATGCGTGAGATATACCAACTTCATAATAAAGCAAAAAAACAACAAAACAGGTAATAACTTAACCAATGAGGAATTACAAACACTAAGGACTCTACACATGGACAACAATATTAGAGTCATGAAGCCAGATAAAGGAGGAGGGGTGGTTAGTTTTAATAACAATCTATACATCAAAAAAATGTATGACATATTATACCAGTCAGGAAATTATGAAACCATATCGATCAATGAGGTCAACATTGCATATCAGCAAATTGATTCATATCTTGAAGAATTTCTCATTGATGGAAGAGTAACAAATATGGTATCTGATAGCCTGAAGGTTAAATATCCTAGACTAGCGACCCTAGTAGGGATACCTAAAGTCCACAAAAATGTATTAGATCCACCCCTCAGACTTATAGTCTCAGGTAGTAAATCTAAAACTTTCCCAATTGGAAAAATCATAGACATCTGGGTTAAACCAATATATGACAACATAAGTCATTTAGTTAAGGATTCCTGGGATTTTTTATGTAACTTTCCTGTGAATTCTTTGAATGAGGAAAGTATAATAGTTACAGTAGATGTTATAGACTTATTTTCATGCATCCCAAAACAAGAAGGATTGGATGCCTTCTGTAACAGCATTAGAAGACCCACCAAATTTGATTGGGACAAAACGTGTTTGATATTGGAATGCATGTCTATAGTATTAGATAACAATTTTATCTATTATGAAGGCAAACATTTTCGTCAAATGAGAGGGGTGGCAATGGGCGCTGCTTGCGCACCTATTTATGCAAATTTAGTTATGTTAGACTGGGAGGATACTATTTTGTTTACCAGCGAATATTAAACATTATTCCAGATTTCTTGACGATATATATATATATATATATATATATTATGGGATGATAGTATAGACGATTTATTTAAATTCTTTGATTTCATTAATGAAAGTAGTACATTCTTGAAATTCACCCACGCTTACAGTTGAATTGGGTTGCCCTATTTAGACACTTATATGTACAGACATGAAGGGGAAGTTAAATCACGTATACAAGGAAAAGTACCTTCTCCAATGATTATTTAGAATATGGGAGCTACCATCCTGAGAAAATGAAGTACAACATATTCAAGGGCCAATGTATAAGAGCTGTACGAATGACCTCACATTACAAGGAGATGGTAGAAGAAGTAAAGTTCATCACACATTTATTTGAAGAGAGGGGATACCCTCCCTAAGATGATGGAACAAATAGGGCAAAACACTATAATGCCATGGGGAAAAAACACAAACCATTGTTGGGCTCTGGAGATATCCAAAGATTTAGAGTTAATAATATAAGTAATAAAAACGAAGACAATCAATCAAGTATTACTCAATATGAGAGATATTGTATACTAAGATATAATACGGAGGTAGAACCAGTTAAGAATATATTAACAAAATACTGGTTCAAGATGTTGAGGGATACCAGTTGGACAGATATCATAGGAATTAAACCTAGATGTGTACTTAAAATGGATCACAATATTAAATGGTATCTGGAGTGAAATAATCAAATGACACCCATTATAAAAAATAATAAAGGGAAACATACGATAAAATGCGGGATGTGTAATCAATGTGGATATATATACTAGAAGTAGCCAGCATTATGCTTGACAATATGTGTCATACAAGGATTAAATTTAAGTAAGGCAACTGCAAGACAAAAATGATTATATATTTGGCAAAGTGCATCGCATGTCACGGTTTTTACATAGGTAAAACAGAAAGATGTTTTAGACAACGTATATATGATCACGTTTACTGTATAAGAAGGAAAGATACCAAGAATGCACTATACAGGCACATTGAAAAGATGGGAGACACTCATGAATTCAGATTTGCTATATTAGAAACCATCTACTTAGACCCTAGGGGGTGTGGCCAAAAAGCATTGCTGGCGTTTAGGGAAACGTGGTGGCAATTATATTTAGATGCTACAAATCGACCAGGACTTAATAATTACATTTCCTGCAAATCAATTTTAGAGATACATTAAAATTTTATACCATGTGAATTGTAGTGTTTATATTGTCTCTGTACAATTACCTACTATATATATCCTGTATTAATTAAAAAAAAATTTTTGTAGGACAGCATAGCTCCAGTTTGTAGTTTTCATCATCATGTATACAATATAGGCAGCATCAATGAAAATAAAATATATAAAAACATCTATTTCCTCTAGATTTAATTCTGGTATGTTATATATTTTCTACATATGTTTTAGGATTTAGGTAATCTGATATTGAATGACAGTACATATCATGAACAGCAATTGTTTTATTAGTTGTACATATATATGTTCTTTTGTTAGGTTAGCTGATTTGCATTGTTTGATGTGCAAATTATAGTTACAAAGGACTTTTATGTACATATATCCTTTGGTTTATGTTTAAGGTTGCGATATGCGCACATTTTGTAGATGGCTTTAAATGTCCGATTTATTTATTTATTTTTTTGTGTCTTTCGGCTTTTCCCGGTTAGTGGTCGCCACAGCGGAACTCCGGTCCGCTAATGATTGGCAGTAGAGTTTTACGTGCTGGCTTGCCGGGCTTAACGCACAACCTTCAACGAAGGAACACTGTTCACGCATGTCGCCACACTGAAGACGCTCTAACTGAGAATTGAACGGGCAACGTCCAACTGTGAGGCGACAACGCTACCGCAGCACCATTATGGCGCCAAATGTTATATAAAATAAGCATTTGCTCAGTGTTTTAGTGTTCTGAAGAAGCCCACACTGTCGTGGGTGAAAGCGCTTAACACAACACTGTGTGTTTTTTACAGTTATTTTATGTTTTTAAGGTTTTGTACTGCTCAGTGTGTTTGGAATAAA
Source organism: Protopterus annectens (assembly GCF_019279795.1). Lineage (NCBI taxonomy): Eukaryota > Metazoa > Chordata > Ceratodontiformes > Protopteridae > Protopterus > Protopterus annectens. The sequence continues at coordinate 1,126,871,582 of NC_056730.1, read as the reverse complement.
TTCCGTTTTTCACAAGAAGAAGAGGTTGGTGCACTTATTGGTGATAACATGGTTGTGTAAATCTTGATAGGATAGTACGCGTCCTTGAAATCCACTCAGCACATCCAGTTATCCTTGCACAAGACAGGCAGAATGGACTGAACAGCGACCATCTAGAACTTGGACTTCTGACAAATAGACTTAGCTCGCTGAGGTCCAAAATTGGACACAGGTCCCCAGTCTTCTGCATGAAGAAGAGACAGTAAGTTCCAGACCCTCATTGTCCTGTTTTGAAGAAGATCTTGAACCTTGAGATAGGTCAACTACCTTTGGTGGGGCGAAACATCCAGGAGAAACTTCTGACTTGGAGGGGGCTGAGAAAAGGGAATGGAGCAACCCCTGGTAATAATTTTTAGCACCCTTTGATCGGAACTGAGACTTGGTCCAGGCTAGCAGGTAAAGTGAGAGTCGACCCCAGACTGCCTCCAGGACAGGACAGTCGCACAGTGTCTCAGAAACGCTGAAAGGGCTTCTCTGAGAAAGGCTCCCATGAGCCCTGGGGTTCTGTAGACTCTCTCTGCTCCTGGGGAAGCATCGGCCATTGAATCCCCTGCCCAGGCTTGTGGAAACGGATTCCTGGGGAGCATCCTGAAAGTAAGAAAAACTCCTCTGGAACCAAAGTTTCTTACATCCCTTCTGGGTCTTAGAAAAGGACTGCTGGGGAATGGAAAACTTGATCCCTACAGTGGAAAGACTTTTGCCTTTCTGCTCACTGTGGATTAAGGTTTCTTAACAGATGGAAAAAACACATTGGAGCCGTCAAAGAGGGCATTAGTGAAGGATGCCTTAAAGGGTTCTGCAAACCCACAAAGGTGCAGCCAGGTGTGCTGTTGAATGGCAATACTTGTGCCTGCTGCTCAAGAGGTGGCCTTCGCCAAACTGAAGATCAACCTCATTGAAGCATTAGCTAAGGATGTTAGACTAGACAGCCTCAGAGAGACCAGCTTGAGACTCTCCGGACACACCAACTTTGTCAGGGATATGGTAAGCTCTGAAATCAAATCCCTCTGAAGCCAGGTAAAATGGGCCAAATAATTAGTTTCTCTCAGTCCAAAAGTAGCTGAGGCAAACACATGCTTTCCAAAATGGTTGATCCCCTGGGACTCCCTGTTCATGGGATGGACCAAGGTGCTTTGCTCAAGTATCTCCTTCTTAGTAGAAGGGGCAACAACGATGGCATATACGGGGTCACCTTTGCTCCAAAATGTTCTATCCTTGTGAGGACTGAGGAATTTGTTCACTTTCTTGGGGACAGGTTCCATTGTGTACTGCCTCTTCCAAGCCCTGCTGGCAATAACGTCCAAGAGCTCATCAGCACGGGGGACACCCAGGAAGGAGATGGGCCCATCCCAAAGGCCTTCTGGAACATGGACCCCTCCGATGACGGGGCTGGGGAAGACCAACTGCCTCTTTGCATGAGAACCTCGAGGATGTCCCCGAAGGACATTTCCTCAAGCAGAAGTCTGGGGGACTAGTCTCCCTCCTCAAAATCTGTGTCCTCAGTTAGGGACTCTCTGGGGGAACTCCAAGTGTCTCCTCTTATGCATTCCCTTCCGTGGGGGTTCTTCCATTGTGGGCTCATGGGAGGAATTGGAAGAATGGGTACCCCAAGTGGGCCAGTACCTGAATGAAGGCGCTCGCGGAAGAGCTGACCCTGGATAGATGATGAGGCCTCAGCACACAAACCCGAGAGGCTTTGGAGGACCTAGACATGATAGAAAGGTAACTGCCAAGTTGGAGAATGTCCTCACTATCACCCGGAAGGCCGACGGACTGGATGAAGCTCCTCCCTCCTCACCTGTGGCAATGGCCACTTGGGAAGGGAGAAGGGACCCTGCGCAGCACTGAAGCCCAGTGATGATATCGGCCCTGAGCTGTCTAGTGCTGAAGCTCCAAAGAGGAAGGGAATGGTCCAAATAATCTGTGCCTGAACCCATCCCCAGCGAACTTGCACCTATTCCTCAGAGGCGAGGCACACCCTGATCCAAGGGCAATGGACCAGAGCCAGCCATGGACCCTGACGGTGTCAAGAAGTGGGGTATACCTGACACCATCGAACTCTCAGTGTGAATACCCTGGTCCTGATGTTTCAAAGCCTGTGGAATTGGAAGAGGAGAGTGGAGTCCTGTAGATGGTGTGAGTCCCTTAGTCACCTGGGCAGGGGATGGCAGCAAGCCGAACTCATCATCCTATGTCCGAGGGAAGTAGACTTCTGGAGGATCTAGATGAGACATCTTGCAGGGGATCCAACCACTGCCCTATGGTCCTGGGAAGTGGATCTACTCGGACGAGTTGGGTCTGATTTCTTGGAGGACCGAGGGGGGAACTTTCAATTATAATGGGATCTGACAGAAATGTCAGATCCAATAGCCTAGTTGGGTCCGAGGGCCTGGGCAGCATGCTGGTCGGATCTCACAAACTGGCTGGATCCAGAGATGGGTTGAACCTGCTCAGATCCGAAGGCCTCCGCCCCGTGGAGGCCTTGGATCAGAGTGTCTGATCCGAGGTTCTCGAAACAGCAGATCTCGGATCTAAAGCTGAATAGGCTGGACTCGGATCTGGGGATCTGTGATCTGAGAGCCTCAGCTTCTTAGAATGAGCAGAGGTGAAAGAGGACCCCCCCTGAAGGACGAGGAGGCCTCTTTTTAGGTTCCTGAGAGGGCTTGGAAGGGGAGTCCAAGGGCAAAGGACCATCCTGAGCCAAGCCCTTCAGAAGGAGATTATTGTGGCACTCTACGAGGGCCTTGGGGTTGAATGTGGCACAAATGTCGCATTCATCCTCCAGGTGTGCCAATCCTAAGCAATAAAGACACTCCTTGTGCGAGTCAAAATACGGCATGTTCTGACCACATGAGAAGCATCTCTTAAACCCAGCCGGTTTATCAGCCAATCAGCCATGCCAGTACAACACCCACACACCAGCTATAAACATTACAAATAGGAAAACCCCTTAACTAAAACTTATAACTATAACTTATAGCTATAACTCTCTCTTTTTCTTTTTTTTTTTTTTTAACCTAATGGAATAAGGGCGGAAAGTGGGAACACAACACAAAGGGAAGGGAGCCCTGTCTAAATAACAAGATTAGAGGGGTCTATATTACCTGAACAAAAACCTGACTGAGCAAACCTCAGTTGAGCGACACCTAAACAGCAAAAACCGCTAATTTCTAACCAGTGAAACATAACAAGTAAAACAGGTAAACTCTCACTAACTGTTTTATGCAGGGGGGCAAGCCCCCTCTGTGCCCCCCCACACCCCCCCTACTTAAATATACCAACTCCGAGATCGCACTACATTGAAGTAAAGGGACGAATTCCCTATGGTGATCTCCATTCATTCTTGCGACGTTAGCGGTTTTCGCTCTTTAGGTGTCGCTCAACTGAGATTTGCTCAGTCGGGTTTTCGTTCAGGTAATATAGACCCGATTAGAGAATGGGAGGTAACTAAACTAAACTACTAAAGATTAACTAAAATTAAAGTATAAGTCAAAAAAGCCCCAAAATATAAAGCACTTATCTGAACAGCTAACCTGAGCTCTGGGATGACATCTGAAGCATTTCAGCGGCAAATGAAATCTGAGGATAAGAAGGCAGCAGGGAATTATGGGAAGGGAAGGAGACTGAGCTCTGGACCTGCCTGACAGTTGCCGGCTCGGATCTGAGGTCGGATCCAAGACCCATTTGTGATAAAAAAATTATGCGGATAGCATCAGATCCACAGATATACAAACATGCAACAAGCTGTACATTCACATTCCTGATGAGGAAATATTCTAGGAGGTAAACTTCTATCTATTTGTACGGTCCTATTTCGCTGTACACATTGAGCACTGTAGCACCACCATGTAAAACTCTAGGACCTTACTAATACTGAAACAGGTAGTGATACTGAAGCGTGAAACCTTGGGACTGTTATTGACTTATGTTATGTCGTTAACAGAAAATGCTATCTTTCTGGAGCTCTATGTATGTCAGTACTTAGCAAAGTACATAATCTATTGTAAGCATATAATCTGATGATGCACATATATGAAGTGAATGAAGCTAGGTGAACAGTTTTCCTCACTTAAGTTAGAAACTGATAAAGAGGCAGTAGTAGGAACAGTTTTGTGGGCATTATATAAATTCTATTTATCTAAGGCAGATTTATACAACCTATCAGCTACTTTGTTATCAGGAAGATAACCATTTGCCTTCAGCATACCCTTAAAAGTGTAACAGAAGAGGGGGACTGTCCAGTCAGCATGAGGATGTATCATTAGCTCTCTATAACATTTCTGTGGTTATGAGAAATTACTTCCAGGCCATATAAAATATTCTCCTGTGAAATTTAGTGTTTCCATAAAGGAAATATCCTCTGGAAAAGAACTTCAAGATTAGGAAGAAGAATGTTCCTTAGAATCTTGGAAAAAGGGAAGACAAATTTGTTTGCTTTGAAATTTTCATTTTTACTTGAATAGTTAGGAGGAGTTCTTCCTTCTTTTCCTCTGGCTTTCTGACCTTACACAAATTTTAGCAAACTGTGCAAATGCTCTATCCACAGACCGATATGTACCTATGAAGAGGTAAGAGATCTGGGATCACAAGTAGACTGAAACCTTAACTTTGACCAACATGTGTCTACTTTAGTAAGGAAAGCTTTCTACACAGCACACTTGATTAGCAAATGCATAATGCCCCTTTCAGAATGTGCCGTACAAAGCACCTGCAGCAACTGGAAAAACCTCAGAGGTTTCTTACTAAAAAGATCAAGGGACTCCAGCACATGCTTTACACAGACCGACTAAAGTCCCTTTCAATATACTCAGTATCGTAGACTTCCTTATGGGAGAATACTGTCTGGTTTACAGAGCAATTTCCGACCCAAACCTAATAAATTTGCTGCACATCTGTAAATCAGTCAGGACTAGAGCTACCCATTCCAGGGACCTAAATATGGCCTGCGACTTGAACAGTACATGCTGGAGGGACTGATTTGTCTCCCAGTGATTGCCGTATCTTTGGAATAGGCTGCCAATTCATGTGGAGCAGAGCACCTCTATGACACTGTTCAAAAAAAACCTGGACGAGTGGATGGGGCATGGTACATTCTTACCGGGAATAGCACCCACAACCTTCCTGGACATGGGCAGTCATTAAAAAATACAATCCTGGGTATCAACTAGAGTACTTATGGTATTACATTGGGATGAAAACAGCTAGGCCTGAAACGAACTTCGGGTCGATCTACCCAAGTAGCAGAGACCTCCAAGGCAGAAATGCACTCAACCATCACAACACAACACTAATCACGAGACACAGCTCGCCTAAACAGTGTGCCACTCAACCAAAGCCCCCAAGGCAAAACAGCATGCCCAACACACCAGTCATAGGTGACTTGATAGTGAGGCACACTGATGTCCCACTCATTAGGTTGAATAAGTTGAAAGTAACAGTTAGCTGCCTGTCAGGTGCCAGGATCCGCCACATAATGCATGCAGTCAGGTTCCTTAACAACAGGTACAAATATGACTCTGTCATTGTACATGTGGAAATGAATGACCTGAGACGTACCTCACTGGACTACATGAAAAGAGACATGTAGGAGCTCTCGGATTATGTAGCCCAGGCGGGTATGACCCTAGCCCTGAGCAGCATCCTAGCATCATCTAGAATGATACCACAGTACAAGCAGAAAATGATTGATTTCAACAACTGGCTAAGTTTCTGGTGTCATTCTAAGGGGATCCAGTATCTGTCTGCCTGGAATGAGATGACTAACAGACCTCGATGCTTTGCCAGTGATGGCCTGCATTTGTCACCCCTGGGCTTCTGGACACTGGCCAAGGCTCTTGCCACCCCTATAGTGCCTTTTTTTGGGCAGCGTTCCAAAGACCAAATTACCACCGTAACAGCTACAAACAAATGCAATCTGAGGGTCATGTTACTCAAAGCTAGAAGTCTAAATCTCAAAATGCACTCGCTCGAAGCACACCTTAAAATGGAGAACATCGACATTTGTTCTGTAACAGAGACCTGGTTCAAGGCAGCAGAAAGCACCCCTGCACTACCAGGCTATAACTGATTCCACACCTTTTGACCCCAGAACTTGGAACGAAGCTCCAAAGGCAGTGGTGTTTCCATATTCATAAAGGATGCACACACCTCCAAGACTGGTAGCCCAACATAATGCATCAGAGATGCTTCAGGTGCAGCTAACATTGGGTAAGACAGCGATTCAGGTTGCAGCCTGCTATAAGTCTCCAACCATGTCCTAAGACTCGCACTCCACGTTCCTAAGCACCCTGGAGAATATTATGTCCAACCTAACACTCTCTTACTAGGTGACTTCAACTATTCCATTAACTGGGAAAACTACTCATGTATCAATACACTTCTCCGACATTTCCTGGAGTTCATTAATTCCAATGCCCTGGACCAGCTCGCTCTTACCCCCACTAGAGGTAGCAACATCCTTGACCTGGTCATTGCTAACATGAGCAACTGTTGCTCTACACCTATAGTCAGCTCCTCCCTGGTTAGATCTGACCACAAACTAATCACCTTGGAAATCCACATCCCTCCCACCCCCCCGGAAAGGTAATCACCATGAACAATTTCTCAAAAGCTACCTTTGGGCTCCTAAAAACAAAAGTGGCTAACTTCACGGCACCCATGCAAATGGGGAATAGTTGCGTGACTGCTGAATCATACACCAATGCACTGTACAAACAAGTACACAAATGCATGGATCTCATCATACCCAATAGAGCCAAAACTCTCTCCTCCAAAAAAGGGAAGCCAAGCTGGTGGTCTCCTGCCATAAACAAACTCTACAACAGAAGGAGGAAACTGATGCGGAATAAGGTGAAGTCCCAAGACTGGAAAAACTCCCTTAAACAGCCTCAACAAAATGCTGAGATCCCTCATCTAATCCTCTAAAGCTAGCTATGAAAAAAGAATTGCAGCAGATAGTAAAGACAGCCACAAGGCCTTCTATAGTTAAGTAAAGAATCTCCATGGCAATATCCAGATTTGCTCTGAGCTACTGCACAATGGTACCTCCTATGCCGAGCCAACAGATATTGCCAGTATACTGGCCGACAGATTCAGTGCCAACTTTACCCCCCCCAAGCATCAATCACAATACCAGTAGATTGCCAGGCACCCAGTATTACTGCTGCACAGGTTAAAACAGCACTGTCCAAGGCCAAGAATACAGCTTCTATGGGACCTGACAATATCCCTGCCTGTGTTCTAAATGAACTACAGAGTGAACTGGCACCTCACCTGTGTGCCCTGTTCAATCACAGCCTCATCTCAGGCTTTGCCCCTACCGAATAGTGCACTGCTACAGGCATCCCTCTCCACAAAGGAGGAGCGACTACAGACCCGGGAACTATTGCCCCATTAGCCTGACAAGTCTGATATGCAAATCTATGGAACACATCATCATGGACTTAATAAACAAGGATATAGGGAATCTCCAAACTCTGGATCGCACACAGTTTGGTTTTGTGAAGTGTAGATCATGCCTGCTCAACTTAGTCTATTTCTTTTTGTCAGTCACCAGAACTGTGATTGAAGGCAAGGTGGTTCATACAGCCTACCTTGATCTGGCCAAGGCTTTTGATATCATTCCCCAATCAGGAATCATAGAAAAACTCACTAAGCTAGGTGGGTTGCAAACTGGATCACAGTGTGAAAGTAGCTGACTCCAAGTCAGACTGAAGACTAGTCACGAGTGGAGTCCCACAGGGTTCGGTCCTGGGTCCTCTCCTGTTTGGTATCTACTTCTCTGAAGTCCAGGCCAACACGAAGGGACTCTGGCTGACAAAGTTCACAGACGACTGCAAGTTGGGAGCTATTATTAACTCCCCAAGTGATGTTGATATCCTACAGAATGGCCTCACTGAGACCAACAACTGGTGTCAGAACCATGGCCTTAAGATCAGTACCAAAAAATGTGTTGTCATCCCTTTGGGAAAAACCTGGTTCCCATGAATTACCACATTGATGGTAGTCTACTGAACACAGAAGGCATTATAAGAGCTCTGGGAATACAGGTTGACAGCAGCCTCTTTTTTGATCACCACATTGCCACTGTGGTAGAAAGTCCTTCTATGTGGCACATCTCATTACTAAGGGTTTTGCATCCAGGAAGAAAGAAGTCATTGTCTCCCTATTTTTTCCTCATTAGGCCAATCATCGAGTACAATGCACGATTTGGCATGTACCTCTCTAGACACCTGCAACAACTGGAGAGGTCACAAAAGTACCTCACAAAGGGGATCCTAGGCCTTAAACATTTGTCCTATATGGACAGACTCAAAAAACTTCAACTATTCTCGGTCTCATATCACCTACTTAGAGGTGATCTCTGCTTGACTTACAAAGCATGTCTGACCCAGCTCTTTTAGAAATGCCACATCGAAAGAAATCCCAATCCCTCCGCACCACACGCTCCAGAGACCTCAACCTCATTACCACAATTAACAGACCATGCTGGAGGGACAGGTTGATAACTCAGAGACTTGCCCATGCTATGGAATAGACTTCCCATACATGTTAACCAGAGCACCTCACTGACCCTCTTCAAGAGAAATCTTGAAGGTTGGGAAACAGAAAATTCACCACGGGGATAACTCCAATGGCTCTACTCAACAGAGGCACTGGGAACTAAGGTCACGTGGCACTATGCCAGGGTAATCCTATGGCTAGGCTTGTAAAGGCCCCAGGGCCATTAGTCTAGTACACACCTATGAACCTTAGTAACTTCCTATGATGGTTAAATAAAAGTACTAATGCAGGTCCCGGATCTTTTTAGCAAATACATTTTAGTCAGAGACAGTCTGTTTTAAGATGGTAGCCAAACAAAATACTTTTACAGAGGACCTATCTTGAGAAAACACCAAAAAAAGTGCTAGGTACAGCATTCACTGAAATCCATGATCTGCCTCGAGTTGGGAGGAGTTCTTTTTTCATTTCCTGCTTGCTGTTTTGAACCTTGTTCAGTTACTAGCAAACGTGTACCTTAAGTGTTCTATACATATACTACTGATGCTCCAACAAACGTAGTGGCATAAGTCCCTACTGTTTTAATGCAGTTTCCTATTCAAATCGAAAGATTCCTTAGTCAAAGGCAGTTTGCAGTATGAAAGTAGCCAAATTAAAAGGTGCTACAGAGGGTCTACCTTAAGAAAATAAAAATTGATAGCTGCAGCATTCACTGTAAAACAGTAATCTGAAATAATTTCAAGGGGACATTAGCACAGGTACCAGTTTTGGGGAATCATTTGTGTTGCAGTACTTTTCCCGTAATATGAAGCAGATAAGGTGAACTTCCATTTCTTAGGGCATTTTATAGCTTCCTTCAAGTGATTCAACACCTAATTCTATCTAATCATTTTTCTTTTGTGAATATCACTAATTTCCAGAGATAAAAGAAAAATGTAAGAAACAGCCATGAAGGCCTTGGTTTAAGGCACACAAAAAAATCAGTCTGCACTGAATGGTGTTCGTAATTTGCTACACTTGTCATGGAGCCATAACTTTATTGAAGGTGATAAGATTTTGAAAGGAAGTGGGTTCAACATGTGCATCACATCATAAACTACAATATCCTTCAACATTCCATCCCAAAACCTGCAATTTGAAAACATGCCAGGAGACAAAGAATAGATATGCTGAAAATTGACAAACCTGTTTCATTTGCACAGAGATGTGGGGAGAAGGAAATGTCATCCAGAGCAACATATCCTGCCACTGCACTGTAGAACGCAACTTCAAAGATCACCTAAAAATGTGCATACCATAAATATGTTAAGCAGAGTTCATCAGATCCTTAATCATTAAATCAGAGTCAAAATGTACATTAAATTGCTGAATGTTTTAAATTATTAGAAATGGGGCCATGAGAAATTCACCACTTTTAACTGTCTAGACTTTCAGTTCATAAATTCAGCTTATACTTTGCTTGTAGATAAAATGTGCTTGCTCAGCTGCAGAACTTTTAAAAGTGAATATAGTTGTGGATTCACAGTAAAGATTCCAGCAGTTGTTTTTGTTTTCCTTTTTTTTTTGTAATAAGAGTACTGCAAAATCTGATGCAGGAACAGGGCAGAAAAAGGATAATGTATCACTAGATCAGTTTTGACAGAAGCAGAACACTCCATTTTTGTTTGGTTCACACCAGTATCAGATACAACTCTGCCCTGCTTTCAAACTAAGCTGCTCTGCTTAAAAGACCTTCAACCAGTCTTAACTAAAACAAGCAGACATGTTCTAGTAAATTAATAAGTAAAACACATTTAACATCTGTATTAATTTAAATGCTTGACTCCAAGTTTCTTATAGTAGAATAGCAGAAATAACTCACTTACACACACACATAATTCGGAGAAACATTACTAGTACCCTACTAATCTTCGATGCAGAGATTTTTATTTATTTACTTTCTTGTTTTGCTTCTGCTACTTAATTTACTTAGCTTATGAGCAGTATCTTATTTCCTAACTGCACCTGGCCCTTAATGAAATTTAGTATCAGACTGACATCCTGTGCATTGCTGACTATCAATTGTTTCACTCACTGTTGTTCTGTGAGAACTATCACATTGTATCAAATAACTTTTTTATTAAATCAGATTCAAAAAATGTTTACTAAGGACACAAGCTACATGTGAATGAATGTTACTATTAAAGAATAACACACACAGTTTATTATTTGAACTTCAATTTTCTTGTTGGACAAATGGTGAACCGTGAATTCCAGTATAGCCAGGCACTAAGCCAACCTATTCCATACTCGAACATCCCACTGTAAATTCTAACTATTTGTGACCACCTCCTACCCCCAGATGGTATGCCCTAGAATCCTTTGCAACAATGGCCTCAACCTAATATCAAATTTTGTTCAAAGGCAGAATTCTTAACAGCTGAAAAACAGGACTAAGACAAATACACATACAGATATACATGCACAGACATCCCCACGCACACAAACACGCTACACATATACATACAGTAGTCTGTTGTGTGGCAAATTAAATATCTTGTAATACAAGTTTAGGAAATTTATTTTGTAATGAGAGGCAGAGATATGACTTAGAAACTGAGCTCATGAATCATTCAATGCAAGATATTTTATTTATCTTTTTTTTGCAATTTTAAAGCAACATTAGTTGCCTAACCTTTACTGAACACAGGGCCACAGCTAGATCATTTGGCCCCTGTACAGTTTCCCCAAACTGGCACATCTCTCAACTCAAAGTTGGGGAGCAAAAAAAAAAAAAAAAAAAGTTATTCTACTCAAACTGCTACAGAAAACATACCAGGCAATGAATGCTTGATTACTTCAGCCGCAGCTACAAATACAGTATCAACATTCATTTATGAAATGGCAATATCCCAGAATCTTCATAAACTACTGCCAGTACTGCACTCCCATACTGCTGACACCTGTTGCATGCATAACCTAACAGCTTGTGCGTTTACCCTAATCCACCCTATTTACGGCTATGACTGAATAATGCTATGTGCAGGTTTAGTAGCACTCTATAGATGGTCTAGCTCATGGACATTTTTTAACTATCTTTGTGAGGCAGATTTAACATTTTTTTTATTTTTAAAGAGAGACGATGTAAGTATTTTATTGCATAGTTCGATCTTCTTTATTTTCTAACAAAACTGTAGGTTTATTAAATTTAAATTAGTTTGATCAGTTAGTGTAATTTTAAGATTGATTTACTGGTCCTGCTGACTTGAAACAGGCTGATGCTGTTCCTGTTTTTAATTGGCATTTCAGATACTTTAATTACAAAAATAATCTAAGATTAAGAAGAGAACATCCTAGAATTAGATAGGGGAGGGGATTTATGGGGATTTAGCTTGTAGACTGTGTGTGTACTGAGTGTGTAGTCCATTTTTTTGCCTTATCACACTGTCCTGGGACATCTGAAGAGCCAGGGGTTATCTAATTGGCTGTGCCATCTGTGAAGGACAGGAGTTATGTTTTCATAATCAACACCACTTCCATTACATGATGCAAGATGATCAGCAGCTACAGCCAAACAATCTATACCACTGCTGCCACTTTATATGTAGTGATAGAGGTGTTAAATCTTCACCTCTGGCACCAAATCTCATATGAGAGATGACTGGCCTTAACAGCATATATCAAATTAGCATTGCTGCCTTGCACATTAGACAGCATGTACCACATCCAAAAAAGCCTTACAATGTTCTGTTGTAGGTCAAAGTCATCAGTGACTCCACAGGATTTTACCCACCTCTTACTGAGCACAGTGCCTTCAAGTGCAAACTTACAAACAGTAATTGAAAACTTGACCAAGTTTATTTTGCACACAAACATACAATATTTTTGGGAGAGGTTAACAATATCTACCAAGTACCAACACTCCTTTGACCATCTTTACTGTGACGTTACCACCAGGTAGAGGAAAGCATACCAAAAAACACAATTACTATTTACTCTTAAAATTAGCTAACCATTAAAAATACCAGCATGTCAGCAACAGCTTAAATAGTAACTTTTTGAAAGACCTCAGCCAGCAGTTAAATGCACATATAAAAAATAAACCACTAGCTAAAAACACTTGAATCTGAATGATAAAATTCTATTTGGAATAAATAAAATTAAGCAACACACTTTGTAAAATCATATATACAAACATATTTAAACTTCCATAAAGACAATACAAATCAAATGTGTTTAAGCATATAGAAGACATACACAAGTTCTCCATTTAGCAGATTACCAGACTTATCACTACCAGCAGTTAAACAGGTGTACTAAATTTCTATCTACCATGGTCTTAGAAGTCCAAACAGTAGTTACATAATTCCATCTACAAATGGAATCTGGTTTGAGCTCTGTTTCAAAATGCTGTCCACTGTACACAGTTTAGGAGTAAGGCAGTAACCATCCTGACAGTTGTTTATTCTCTGCTTAAAAATGTTCACGGCAGTCCCTTGTTTGGGTTTTAAAATGGATGATGCTTTTACTGTTTTCAAAGTATTTTAGCTCCAATAAGCTAATGTCCAGATCCATCTATCCATCCATCCTCAACCCCTTTTTGTCCCATTTTGCATATGGGGTCAGGGTGTCACTTCAACAGTGACAGTCATCTCAAGTCAAGGTTTACACCACCGGGTGGCTTGCCCTGCCACGGTAGTTCATCTGTACCATGCACTTGCACCTACGGACAGTTAGTGTGTCCATTCCACCTACTGCATGTGTCTGGAGTGTGGGAGGAAACGAGCACCTGGAGGAACCCTCTGCAACTGCAGGGAGGACATGCAGACTCTGCACCGAAGGCACCTCAGCTGAGAATCAAATTGGAGAACCTCTTACTGTGAGGCGACAATGCTAACTGCTGCACCACCGAGGCTGCCAAATGCTGAAGACATTGCAAATGTGTGAACAGGTGAGGAGTACATTCAGCTTGAGTTTCGAAGAGTTAAGAGTGTGCATCCATAGTCCAATCTACTTTTTTGCAATCTATAGATGTTAAACTTAGGTGCATAAACTAAAAATTCCCTACCCTCATAGCAGAACACAGCACGGCACAGTTCTTAGTACCTGACTCTTGCCTCTCAGAGAAATGAATGGGTCAGCAGTATCTTGCCCCTGGAAGGAACAAATGGGTCAGTGGAGTGAGAGAGGGGAGAAGACTGAGGTTATTGCAGTGTCGGGGGTGGAAATAATTTTAAAAAGGTTGTAATAGGAAGCCCTAAAAAGCTGAACAAATGACATGAATACACAGATGTCTCACAGCATAGCTCACACAGTAAAAATCATCCATGGAAAGAAACATCTGGGAAATGGGATCAGGGACTTGAGCCTTAAAGGGAAAATTAATTGTTTTGCTCCAACTAGTCATCTGGTTATATTCTGGAATGTTATTGATAAGCAAGGGAAAAAGGGATCAAGAGACAGACCACTGGGGACTTCCAAGATGGCTGCACATTGAGTAAGAACTTAATTCTGCCTCTTCCAGTCTGAAGATAGAAACTTAGCAGGGAATGCCAGTGGACCTAGATTTCTGGGGAAATTTCAGTAACTGCCTAGTAAGTCTACTGCCTGGATGCCAGGAAAAAAAGAGAAATAAAGGACTTGGAGGAAAATCAGCTACAAAAGGTGAGGAAAGAACACAGACTGGGATAAATACTGCAGCTGTTCAGCACAAAGCAGTACAAGTTCCAGACATGACATCCAGTAAAGTAGAGGAAAGTATAAAGCAGCTGCACACAGACCTGCTTAAAATAAACTAAACACTGATGAAGCATATCAACACAAACAAAAAAAGCTGGAAAAAATCTAACACACCTTAAACAGATATTCAGATGAGGTGACAACTGCAAAATTCAGAGGCTGAAATGAAGAAAAAGCTGTCTGAATATGTGACTGCACAAGAAGAGATGTTTCAAAACATAACAGAACTGGAGGACACAACATGTAGGGAAAACTTGAGAATTTCTGCTGTACCAGAGAAGCTGGAAGGAACAGACTGTATTAATTTTATAAAAGCACAAATAAACAGCTGGACTGGTATTCCACAACAGGAATTGTTAATTGAAAGGGCACATCATGTGTATGCTCAAAATCCTGTTATTAGAATACAAACTAGACCTCTAATAGTAAAGATGCAGTCTTAACAGGAGAAGGAGTTGATTCTGATAAAGCTGTGGTAGAAGGACAAGTGCTAAAAATCGGAGACAGTACAGTGTTTGTGGAGAATGACTACTCATTGTACACCAGGCAGAAGAGGAGTAAATATATTCCATTGTTTAGGGAATGTTGAGAAGCAGGGGTGTTATACACAGTACTGTACCCAGCTATCTTCAAAGTGTTTTTCTCTGGAAGGACAAAAAACATATTTTGATACAGTACATGCTAAGGAGGTGAGCTGTGAAACAGGAGGAGGTTCTGCTTTATGTCCTTCTGGTGATAAGGACTGCAAAGAGACTGAGCCAGTGAAATCCCTTCCACTGTTTCAAATGAAAAAGCCTGAGAGAAGGAAGAATACACAAGAGTCAACTAGAAGAATCAAGAGTATGTTGGAAATGAAACAGAAACAGGATTTGGGAGATGGAGATGAACAGGAATAAAGCTAGTAACTTGGAAATTGTCAAATGTGGGTTGATAAAACAATTATATTTGTGAAACATGACAGAACAAGAAAATCGGAAAATATTGGACTTCTTTGGATTTTGTTAAACTTGTAGTGGACTTTAAAGCATATGCCCTGCTTCACTTTATCAATGTTTGGACACTAAAATCAGTATCCTGAAAACTGACAAATGTGGGATTACAAAGCAATAATTATATTTGTGAAAAAGGACAGAACAAGAAAATCTGGAAATATTGGATTTGTTTGGACTTTGTTAAATCTGTAGGGGACTCTAAAGTATATGCCCTACGTCATGTCATTAATGCTCGGACAAATATTCAGGAAGGGGGGAAGAGGAGAGAGAAAGAAAGAGTTAACTAAGTAAAACAATTTTTTTTTCTTAACAGTGCTACTTGAGTGGTGCATGATTTTCTCTGCATGTTATAAAGTAATTTTTTTCAGTCATTTTAAGTGCAATTGGGATACTAAAGTAAATATGTGCTTCTGTTTGTTTTTGTTTCTTTCTCCTTGTTCAATTTTAAGAAATGTAGGTGGTGCAATGTAAAAAAGGGGGGTCTGGTTAAAAGAACATGACAAAAGAAAAATGAGTGTGCTTTTTCTCATTCTTGCATAGACTGTGTTAAGTTTATTAACTTTACATAATAACAAGTTTTGAAAGAAAACAAGTGGATGAAAAAGAATACTGAATATTACAAGGTCTTTTTTTTCCAGTAAACAGTCCTGTATCTCGTTCTCATATCACTAGCAGATAATCAAATAAAGAGAAATGGCTTGGAGAAAATGTTTTCTGAAAGCATTATAGTGTTTTCCTAGTTGGAAAGGTCATAAAGATATACTAGACAGCACTTAAAAGACTCACAGGTTCTGCCATGCATCTTAGCATGGATATTCTTTCTTTCAGATTAGCTCACATGTATTTGTGTGGCTGTCTGTGTGGAACTTTTGTTTCTGTTAAGGGGGTAAAACTTCAATACTGGAAGATGTACATAGTTTTCTGTATTAAGTTAGTAGGTTTTAGGGGGATATTGAGAGTGAGTGGGTATTTTTATTTGAGGGTTTTCAATAAGACAAAATGTTTTGCAAGATGTGACAGACTTAAATAGAGATGACTAGAAACAATTGTTTAAAAGATTAACCTGCCAAACAGTGCATGCATGTAGCACAGAAGCTGGAACTAGGCACTTAGCAAAAAAGCTGTTATACATAAAAGGTGTGAATAATAATCACTCAAGAATATGTTTTTTTTTCTACAATGTCTTTCAGTGTTAACGGTTTCACAGATAAATCCAAAAAAGAAAGAGTAGTGAATATTAAAACTGTAGAGTGCAAACAGCTATGCTAAAAGAGACACTTGAAAAGAACTGAACATGTGAACTTGATAAAGAAAGGTTTCCAGGATGGTTGTTCAGCAGAATACTTGGGACACAGTAAGAGAGGAGTATATATATATTAACTGCAAGAGGAGCTCTAATACTAACAGAAGAGGAACTAAAGACAAAGTAGATTTGTAGTGCTAAGGGGCTACTGGCAAGGAAGGAGGATTATACTAGCATGTATTTATTCCACCAACAAATGCTATAATGGAGCTAAAGAAAATGCTGGGAGAAATAATCAGTTTTCAGCAAGGAATATTACTTATACATTGGGACTGGAATTTGGTACGCAACAGTGAAGATGTGTCTGGGGGACCCAGAAAGGGAAATATAATAAAAGAGGGTAGAGTTATAAAGAAATTTATAAAAAATATTCGGAATGGAAGATGTGAATTCAGTACTAGGAATTCAGTGTGAATTACATATTATTCCCCAAGATACAAAAATTGGGCTAGCCTAGACAGAATTTACATCTCACAGGAACATGTGCATTTAATTGAAGGTCTTGATACACACCCAACTATTATTTCAGATCATGCACCAATAATAACTAAAATAAAAAACACAAGATCATGAAATAAAAATGAGACACTGGCACTTTCCCACATATCTGTTGAAAAGAGAGGAATTTAAGGAATGGGTAGTGGAAATTTTTCAGGAACTATTAGATATGACAGAAAATTCTTCTGAAAACATAGCTAGGGAGTGGGATAAAATTAAAGTGGAATTTAAGAATAGGGTAGAAATAAAAGAAATGGATATATGGTTAGGAAGTAACAAGAATTATTTAGAGGGACTGACAAATATTTAAGTATTCCAAAATAGGGGGGAATCTTACATAACAAGCGGAGGAGCAACTACAGAATGCTGAATAGAAAATAAGGGACTACATTGATAATATGCATAAGTTTAGAAAGACCTCTGTTATGCAGCTCTGCTTGATAATAATGCCAGTGCATAAAAGCTTTTAGCACAACTACTCAGGCAACAGAAAGCGCTGTCATCAAACTTGGGGAGCTTATAACATGGAAGATAACAAGGGATCCTGCAGAAGTATTAGTAATATTTAGGAAATTCTATAAAAGTCTGTATAAGGCAGAGAAATATGGAAATCAAGAAAAGTCACAAATGGGAATGTTTATGGAAGAATTAACTATGCCAAGGCTAGAGGGAGAGGAGGCTGATTCACTAACAGGATAGGAGGAAATGAGATAAAAATAGTGATGTATAACCAATCTACACGAAAGCCCTCAGGAATATATGACATTCCTGTGGATGTTTGGAAGCTAGGAGGGAAAAACTGATGAAGATCTGGAAGTCTTTGTTTAACAGTATTTTAAGAGAAAGGGAAGTACCAACATCCTAGAAAAAAGCAGTAGTAGCTATAGTACCTAAAAGGGCAAAAATCCATCAGATCCAGCTTTATACAGGCCCATTTCAATTATAAAGTGTTTATGTGTATAATGGCTAAAAGAATGGCAAACATGATGCTGAAATTGATAGAAATGGATCAGTGTGGTTTTGTGGAGGGGAGACAAACATATGACAACATAAAAAGAACAGTGCTGATCCAGACGGAAACAAAGTAAGAAAATACCACGGTTGCTGGTGGGTCTTGATGGAGAAAAAGCATTTGACAGAGTAAGACTGGATTTTATGAGCAGGGCAATGGAAGCATTTGCATTCACTGATAAAATTATAAGGTTGACTAAGTGGGTGGGGTCCTCTCTGATAATCTCTGCTTGTGCAGAATGACTAGGCAGGGGTGTTCTCTCTCCCCTTTACTTGCATCATATTTAGAACCATTGGCAAAGAAAATAAGGGACTCAGAAATTCAAGGATTTAATTGGTATGGAAGCCAAGAAAAGCTGGCTCTATTTGCAGACATTATTTCATACCTGACGAAACCAGAAAGGGACATTACAGTGCTGGGGAACATACTGAGAGAGTTTCAGACCTTTCCAAGATACAAAATTAATGAAGCTAAAACAAAAGCAATAACGGTAAATTATGTACTCGGATGCAAATTGGTTCAACAATCTCGATATTTATGGAGACATGTTAAAATGAAGCATTTAGGAGTATGGATTAAAAAAGATACCAGTGCAGCAGCTAAGGATATGTGGTAAGAGGCTACACAAAAGATAATAGAAAAACTGAAAAAATGGAAGTTCTGCTACATGGATATCGATGGTAAGATACAGCAGTTAAAATGTTTTTCGGCCCTTTAGTCTTGGACACTGGTCAGGCATATTTTTATCAACCAGAGGAGAAGTTGGGAAAAGCAATTAATAAAGAGCTGAACGATTTTATCTGGGAAGGGAAGGCGGCAAGAGTCAAGTGGGATAAGCTTATTCTTCCAACAGAACAGGGTGGACTGGGGTTATCCATATTGAAGGGGTATTTTATAGCAAAAAAGTCAAGGCTCCTATACATAGCACAAGCAGAAAACTATAATTCAAACTTGTAAGAGATGATGATGAAACATAGGGGAAGCTCAAGTAACACGGAAAGACTGACTTTGGATGCAGACCTTTAAGGAGAACAACAATAATCATACAAAATATTATAGTCAAAGAAGCAGAAGGTCTTCTAAGAACTAAGCCAACACGGGAATGGAGAAAAGAGATTCTGCTGATAGGGATAAATGCAATTAGGGTTACAAACAGTAGGCAAGAGGGGTGGGAATATATTGGAGAAAACTGGCAAAGGAACCAAGATATTGGGAACAAATAACAAGAGAGGGTAAATTAACAGAATGGGAAAACGCCAAGAAATTATTTGGATTGCAGGCTACAGACTGCCTTCCATATCAAGGATTGATATCAGAGTACAGGCAAACAGCAATAAATATGGGGATCCTAAATTAAAGACCAGAACTGGTAGAGTTTTTAGCAGAATCTAGTATAGAAGTTGCCATAAATAAAGGAATAATTAGCACAGCATATAAAATATTGCACGATAACTATAAGAAACAATCAGAGGAGGTTAGAAAGGATTGGGCAGAGAGAGTAGATAAGCAATTCACAAAGAAACAATGGGAGACATATGTATGTCTCCCAAATAAGCAATCTTTGCCTGGAAATGCTTACACAGGTATTTTTATACTTCAAGCAGAGGTCAAAGAATTTTTCTTCAGGTAGACAGCAAATGTTGGAGGTAATTAGGAACATATTTTCTGGGAGTGTAATGAGTTGGCAGATATTATGGTTTCTCTGCAGATTGCTCTGACAGAGATACTGGGTGAGCAACTTGGAGTAACTGGGAAATTATTTTTTTGAGCTAGGATACCAACTTGGAATTGCCTAGACAGAGTAAGGCCTTGCTGAGTCTAATTATGATGGCTGCCAAAAAAAGCAAATATGAAAAAATGGAATTCAGAGTCAAAACCAACTTTACTAGAAGTAGTGAAGATAGTAACAGAGATAACACAACGGGAACTGGGATCTTTAGAACAGGGTAGGAGAAAGTTAACTAGAAAAAAATGGTAACTGTGGGATCAATACATACAGAGGAGGACTGAGGTTTAAAAGAAGGCAGGATGTGGATGAGCTATGTAATGGCTGACTAACAATGACTAGACATATTAAAAGTGATATACAATGTTTGCAGCTACAGTCGTGTCGTACTGCTAGGAATGTATAATGTTTGCAACTGAGATTGTGTTGCTATGGTTTATTGTCATTTATATAAATGTAACATGGCCTCTATCATAACATGATAATTTAAAAAAGATGTTTCTTCTTAAAAAAACAAAAGAGGGAGAGACTACTGGTAGGTGCAGCAGTGACAGTACCACAGGCACTATATTCAACTATAGTAGCAAACTGAGAAGTGAATTACAAGACAACGTTTTCAGTTTATCATCAATATATGTTTTCATCTTCAACTATGGTCCTAAACTTTGAGTGACCATAAGGATAAGATTGTGGTCACTAGTGGAAGAAATGAGGTTCATTTGTATGGCTGCTGGGCTCTGTGACAGAGTGAGCAGCTTGGCAAAACACAAGGATCTCAAAATAGTTACTGTAACACACATATACATATATATATATA